>NC_084468.1:143656666-143964285 GCF_027409185.1 Cynocephalus volans | reverse complement strand
GCAATTGGTAAAATAATGGAAATCTATGGAGGCCAAGAAAGAAGGAAACACGGATTTAGAAAACTGCCATTTGCCATGCTGGTATTTGTTGTCTTCAGGTGGCCTAGAGCTATGTATTTAATGAGGCCTCACAAAATAGCATGGATAAACCTCCCAAACAGGGCACTGATCAAACATATCATTAATAAGGTTTACACCTTAAGTGGGAGTACTAGACCATTTTCTACAGTACATTGGGATTTGGTGGTAAGTCGTGACTGCCTCTGCTTTGTTTTGGGGTAGGAGGAAGACAAACAAAGCAAGAACAAAAAAGAAAAAAGAATAAGAACACAAACAGCACAGAAAAGAAACAGAGAAAAGATTTCTTACCTCACAGCTAACAGAAATGACAAGGCAGAAATTTAAAGTGATCTCAGGTCTATAGTGTCCAACCAGATACTTTAAAAAATAGGCCCCAGAGAATTACCACAGTTAAATATACAAAGAACACACCAAAAAACAAAACAAAACAGAAATTTCAAATAAACTTAGAATTGAACCTCTGTGAATGAAAGCCTCCTTGAGCGAAGATACACACAAAGAATATGTCTTAAAAAGTATATTTGATATGTTTGAAGACATGAAAGATGGTATTAAAAATATTGTGAAAGAAGAAGCAGATATCAAAAATAACAAGTGGGTTTTGAAAAATAATCAGATAGAACTACATTAAACTACATTCAATAAAGATGAAAATAAGTACTTTAAATTAGAAACTCAGCAGATTAGATAAAGAGGAAGAGAGAATTAATAAACTGGAAGAAATTGCACAGGAAGAAGGGTGATGTAATTTATGCATATCAAGAAAGTAAAGTCTCTAAAATTTGCATAATATGTAAAAAATAATGTTTCAGAAACTCTCGTGGAGCTGTGGTATGTGGTTGGATTGGAGGGCAACAATACCAAAGGAATCCTATTTCTGTGGTGTACCACAATAATGCAAATGTGAGGTAATGAAGACGTGCATCAGGGTATGACCATGGAGACGGGATGGGTGGAAAGACTGCAGAAGCCGTTTTGAAAAAAAATACAGTAATACTTGATAGTTTATTAATAAGGTTTTGAAGCATTTTCTTCTAATTGTCTATATCAATAAAACTAGAAAAATTGGTGGGCATTTTTAGAGGCTAAAAATATTTAAAATCACATTCTGCTATGTTTTAACAACCAAACATTTAGGGATATTAAATGTAGAGATGAAATTAAGTGGCATAATATCTGCATTTTAACAAGAAAATGATATCAAATTAGAAAAAAATAAGGAAGCCAAAGGTCCATAGGAGAATGCAAAGATTTTTGACCTTCCCATTATAACACAGAAGGATGTGCCTTAGGCAGGAATTGCCTTTGGACACTCAATGGATTTGTAGGAATTTAACCTTTTTGTTCTACATTCTCAGAGATGAGAAACGTTCTTAGTAGATTATAAATAGACAGCCAGATATGCCATCTTTTTAGAGGGTTTTTCTGATAATCGCAGCTTCTCACCACCTTTTGTGCCTCGAAGAAATTACAGACTCCATGGCGTGTGAGAGTGAGCAGGTGGTCCTAGGGGATGAGTTGACTGCAGTTTATTCGGGCACAAAGTGGGTGGGGCAGGGTAGTTCCAGCTGATTTTACAAATGGAAGCACAAGGAGACTGGAAGACAGGAGTAATGGAGAAGCAACTTCCTTTATTTCATTTTATTTTTTTCTGTTTTTGTTAGCCTTACTCCAGCACCACTTCTTCACCCCAGCATCTAACTTGGTTTAGAATGCCAAGAACTGGTCTTCTCATAACTTTTCAGAAGTACCAACATCAGATGGTTGGTGCTCTCTCCTCAGATATCTAAATCCTGGATCCAAGGAGATGCTTTTTTAAGATCCTGATTGACCTAAAGTTAATTCAATCACCATATTTTTTAACCTAATCAATACTATGCTTACACTATCTCAGATGAATGAAAGCTCTGTGGAATAGGGGTGTGCATAGGTTGGAAGTTGTGTAATAGTGATCTAAATCTTCAACTTCCAAAAAGAAAAGTGAAAAACAAAAACAAAACCTAAACTGGAGAGAAATTCAATAAGCAATATAAGCATATTTAGAGACTTAAAAGTTAATACCACAGCATCAGATAAAATAGCAGAAAATAAATGATTTTGAGGAATTATAAATGGAAGGGGTGAACTGGATGTATTTTTAACAAGGTTTACTGAATTATTTAACAGTATTAAAAAATTAAAGTAAATGTATATTACAATTTGATAAAAATAAAAAATAAACTAAAATATCAATTCAGGAAACTAATTCAAAACAATAAAGTCTAATTATCCTATGTTACAGGAAGCATGATATTAAATATCATAACCCTGAATTCATTTTCATTATGTTCAAGAACAGGATACTTACTAATATTATCAGCACTATTTTGGAGAATTTAGCTAATATTGTAAGACAAGAAAATTTTAAAATGCATACACTGTGAAAAAGAAGACAAAAATTAGGTTACACATTACAGTAATGGACTCATAATCATGGTCAACCAAACAGCAGTCATTATACCATTGCAAATAATTGTACCTACAGCAGAGGTGTTAACATTGTCTTTATTTCAGTAGTCTTGCATATTATTGGAACTATACATATTAAGTTTGTCGCTCAGTAACCCTTCAAGAAAAAGAATATACTGTGATTTCACATTGACACAGAAATTTACTCTGTACACAAAAAGGCTTGGAAACAGTAGTGGAGGTGTACATTTGATATAGTGAAACAAATATCTCATGTTTGAGAAATGTCTAAAATTTCATGTTTTCTTGCAAGAAAAAACACAACAATCTATGGGACCTGAGAAAAGAAGAAACACAGAATTACCTGAAGCTATGTTATATTTTGTCATTTATGAATGAGCAAAAATATTTCCTATTACAAGCCATGTGGTACAACTAAAGGCAGGACAAATCGCCAACTCCTCAGAATAGATTAAAAAATAAATTCAAAGCAACGAGAGACTGATTAGATCAACTTATGATTTTTGCATGTCTCTCATCAAGGAAACAAACATGTTGTTAGAAACTCCCTGCTTACTCTGAACAGAGACTACTTAACTCCTAGCAATGCATGATCCAAATGAGAAAAAAAATGAAATTTTGATTTAGTCAAAAAGCAAATGCTGATAGAACCCTAGTGTACTTCAACATGTCTAAAAAGTATACAGCCAACCCAAAAGATGATAAAGAAGTTAAGATCATTAGCATTGGTTGCAAAATTGCTTTATTGTGACTAGATTGCTCTATTTAATTTCAAGCTGCAGAAGAAGGGCAGATCCGAAGATTTTATCATGGGGCTGAAAATTTTTTGTATAAGGGCTGTAAAGGAAGGGCAGGGATAGATAGATGTAATTATGAGTAGGCATAGATAGTATTATTAGAACTCTACCTATTTAACAGTTAAACTTGTATTCAAAATATTTCCAACAGTGAAAACTTCAGACTATGCTGAGTCCAATGTTGATTTCTTTTTCATATTTAAGAATTACAAACCATTATTCCTGGAAAAACTTACAAAGCAGAGAGAAAAAGAGCACTATCAAACTCTTCTTGTGAGGCCAGCACCGCCCTCTTATCAAAGCTGGGAAGGGCATTACAAGAAAAAAAAGCAGACAGACTTCCTTAAATTTAGCAATACACAAAATTATGATATAATATGGCAAAATGGGGTTTATCCAGAGATTGAGTGGTATATTAACATTGCAGATTTAATTAAAATATTTCACCACTGTAGTGGATTGACTTAGGTCCCCCCCAAACTCACTGAAGCTTGAATTGTGCTCCCCAAGTTTTATGTGGGGAAACTTGGCCCCCACTGAGATTGTAAAGAGGGTAGGAAATCTTATTATGGTAACTGAAAGGTGGGGCCTTGAAGAAGTGCTTGGATTGTAGGACTGTGCAGTACTGAAGGGATTAAAAATGGTGGTCAGGGACGTGGTTCTGAGAGCTTTAAAAGAAGAGGAGAGTCTGTCTCTCTCTCTGTCTCTATCCTCTCTCTGCTTCCACCATCTTGCAATGAGAGACCGGAGTTACTGTCGCCACCACCAGATGGAATTTGGACTTCCCAGCCTCAGAAACTGTAAGCAATAAATTTTGTTTTTCTTTATACATCACCTAGTCTGAGGTATTTTGTTATAAGCAATCAAAACGGACAAATACAGAAATTGGTACCAGAGAAGTGGGGTGTTACCTATAACAAATACTTGAAAATGTGCGTGGGAACCATCCAATCACCTGGAGGTCTGTAGAGAACAAAAGACAGGAAAAAGGTGAAGCTGTCTTTCTGTTTTCTGGAGCTGGGACACACTCTTCTCTCCTGTCTGTGGCCATCAGAGTTTGAGACTCTTCAGCTTTTGGGTTCCAGGACTTAGACCCAAGGACACCATCAGCTTTCCTGGTTTTGAGGCCTTCGGATTCAGACTGAACCACGCTACCAGCATCCAGTTTACAGACGGCCTGTCGTGGGACTTTTCTTCACAATGATGTGGGCTAATTCCCCTAATAAATCCCTCACATATATTTATAACATATCCTATTGATTCTGTCTCTCTGAAGAAGCCTGACTAATACAACCACCTTAACAGAACAAAAGACAAAAAACACATAATCTTCTCAATAGATGCACCAAAATTTTAGGACAAAATTTCAAACCCATTTATGATTACTAAAAAAAAACAGACATTTCTTAATTTATTATTAAGAACTTAACTAATTTATTATTAGTTAAGTTATTCTTAACTTTCTAAATGATATGTACAAAAATTCTACAGCTAACACATGCCTAATGGTAAAATGTTGACTGCTTCCCCCATAAGACAATGGGGAAAAATGCCATAATGTTTATTCTCACATCTATTGAATGATTTACCAACAATAATTTGAGAAAAATAAGTACAATGCATAAAGAGTGTAAAGGAATTTTGGATGAAATGATTTTTTATATAGAATATCCTAAATATGTACACGAATTTGCTACAAATAGTGATTTTATTAAGTTCTTAGGATATTAAGTCAATATACAAAAAATCAACTGCATTTCTATGTATTAGCAACAAACAATTGAAAAATGAAATAGAATAAAAGTTATATTTATAATATAGCTGAAATTTATCGTCACTTAGCTAAAATTTAATACAATATATGCATGATTTCTGTACTGAAGATTACAAATATTGTAAGAAATTAAGGAATCCATCAGTAAAGTAAGAGATAACCAAATTTAAATATCACCTCAAACTTGCTAGAGATGCTATGTGAAACTGGAACTTTCACACATTTTTCATAGCTATGGGAGTGTAAAGTGGTACAACTAGGTTCTTTATATAAACCTACATGCACACACACACACACACACACACACGCACAGACACACCCCTCTACTGCGTGAACCAGCAATTCCATTCCCACTCCAAGGTATTTTCTATGCATCAAATTGCGTCCCTTCAAAAAAGATATGTTAAGGTATTAACTCCCAGTAACTAAGAATTTGACCTTACTTAGAAATATGTTGTAGATGTAATTAGTTAAGTCAAGATGAGGTCAGCTGGGGGAGAGTGGAACACTATTCCAATGACTGTTGTCATAAGAAAACAGCTTGCGAAGATAAAAACACACAAGGGAAACACTATTGGAGATAAGCAGCTGTGAGTCAAAAAATGCCAGAAGTTGCCAGCAAACTATCCTTTGCAGGTTGCAGAGAGAGCATGGCCCTGCTGGCAGACCTTGATTTCAGACTTCTAGCCTCCAAAGCTGTGAGAAATAAGTTTCTGTTGTTTTAAGCCACCCAGTTTGTGATACTTTGCTACAACAGCCCTAGAAAGCTAGTACAGTGTTTAACCAATAAAAAATAAAATAATATATCAACAAACAGACTTGAACAAGAACATTACATCAGGTTTCTTCACAATAGCCCACAGAAAGAAAGCAATGAACAAATTCTTGAACAATCCAGAAGAATGGACAACAAACTGATATAATCCTACAATGGAATTCTACCCATCAATAAGAAGTGATAAGTTACAGATACATTCATCAATGTGGGTTAATTTCAAAACATTATGGAGCGGACAAAAATAAAGACACAAATGATTAAAGATTTTATTATTCCATTGATTATGAACCTAATACCAAGCCCTAGGGAACTTTCTCGAGTGGTACAGAATGTTCTCTGTCTTGAGTGGTTCTGCTCATCCCACATCCCCACCTCCTGGTTTTCTTCTGCATCTCAGTTTTTGTCTCCATTACGCTCACTTCCTCTACTCTTCTGTTTCTGAAACTTGCTACCTCAGAACGTCTGAGTGTATGGTTTTCTCTCCCTAAAACACTGGCCCTCAAGAAATCATACGGCTTTCTCACTCACAGCTTTTAGTTCTCTACTGAACTGTTTCATTTTCAAGAGGTCTTTCATCATCACTCTGTCTAAAATAATAATTCTCATCACACCCTGGCATTTCTCTGTTTTCTGTCTCACAAGAAGTGTTCAATACTTATTTGAATGACTGAACAAATGAATAAGCTCATTTGTGATTAACTTCTAGGAAAACAGAAGTAGTATTTTTAGTTTTTATATTCATTCACTTGCTATAAGATAATTAGCATTTATTACTTTATAGGCTATGATGTTTATTTAGAAATGAAAGGGAATAAAGTGAAAATGGGACAAATTATTTTATGCTTTATTCTTTTTTATTTAACCAAAAGTAGCACCTTCTTGGAAGTAGACACATAAATTAGCTAATGAAAAATCAATCAATCAATCAACCAACCATTCAATAACTCAGAGCACACATACCACCTAACATGAAAGTAAAATTGAAATTTATTAGATGGAGGCCTGAAACAAGTTTATTTAATGCTTTAAACTACAAGGAAAAAATAGTTTTTTCTTTCAAATCATAAGCAAGAACAAGCAAGAGCAGATATACTGATTATGACCAATTAATCTGATGGTTTCTATCAATTTAAGTCATTCATTGGTAACTTTATAAAGAAAAATATTCATGGATTAAAAACTAACCAACTAACAAGCTAAAGCATATCATTTAATATATGGCTTCATACCTTTAAAAGTCATTGGCTTGAACCTGTATGTATGTCATACAATTCAACATCAATGCTACTTACCTCACATTCTTAAAGTATTGCAACATCGCTAGTAGAACAAAACAATTGAATAAAGTGTGATTTGATATATATAACTACAGCACAAAAGGTACAGAAAAAATGAATAATTTATTATTTAAAACACTTGTGTTTTTTCAGAAAGTGTTACCATACATTGCAACCTAGTTAGAAAAACAAATAAAAGGAAAGAATCTGTGGTCGTAAAGCACAGAGCGATTAGTGATTAAATGTAAAATACTCACACATCACAGAAAAATATTTTCTCTTCTAGCAATTCAGATTTTAATTGCAACAATTTCTGGAATTGTATAGTCTAGATGTTTTTCGCTTCCAGGTTGTGTAGAGGAAATACCTATGTATGTATGTGTGTGTGTGTACGTCTGTGTAGTTAAATAAAATAAGCAGGAGGTCATTCACCTAAAGCTGTCTTTGTACTTTGAGTTCCAATAAAACAAACTGCAACCTGACTTAGTTTCTGCCAATCACAAACAGCTGAGACTCAGCCAATCACAAAGAGCCCACTGATCAGACTATATCTAAAAAAAGCAAATGCCTAACTGCAGCCAATCAGATGATTTTTTCACTTTGATTCCATGTTCAGCCTATAAAAGTTTGCTGCTCACATTGCTGGCTGGAGTTCTTTGAACTTCTGGTTCTGCATACTACCCAATTCATGAATTGTTCTTTGCTCAAATAAACTCTGCTAAATTTAATTTGCCTGAAGTTTTTTGTTTGTTTGTTTGTTTTTTGTGCATTTTTTTTCAAATGTAAAAATTACGTTTTCCCACTAACTTTATAGGTCAAAAGATATTTTTGGAGTCTGCATGTATTTGTGTTTAAATTAATTTAGTTTAATTTTGCCTGCATACACAAATGAGATTTTTTCTTTATTCATGAACTTAAATCTATTAGTCTTAAGGTTCTCTTTGACATTTGGTAAAGTATAAGTAGTATAGTGCATGGTCTGTGGGCTCAAATTTTAAGCTCTATACTGTATGACCTTGGAAAATTTAAACAGATTCTCTGACCTCAGCTTCCTCATTTGTATAAATAGAATACATCAAAGCCCACACAAAATAGTACTAAATAAATGTTGGTTCTTTTTAGCTTTAAACGTGCATCTTTGTTATTTCATAAAAATATTGCATTGTTATTGTTCTTTTTTCTTTTATCTGACTGAGGGGAAAATGATATCTTAGAAATATCATGGCTTAGAAAAGGGAATGTCTTTGTTAAATCTTTGGCTAATGAATGATTTATCAATTCTGCTGAGTATATTTGTTCTCTTCACACAGAAAATGTCATGATTTGGGCTCTGAATATTAGATATTAAAGACAATCACACTAGCTCTCAGGAAATTTTGAATTAACATAAAGCTAATGATTGAATGCAAGGGACACCCTTCCAAGTCATAGAGCTCCCAAGTGTCAAGCTGGCAGGTGTGATTCCATGAGCACACTAACTTATACTTACACTGGCACGCTTCCTTTCTAAGTAAACATTAAGTCAAAATAAGAATACTTTAACATCAGCAAAGTGCAGACAAAGGTCATTTGCCTTCACAATTCCAAAGTTTAATCACCTTGTTAGATACAATGATTTGTATGTTTCCATAATTCACCAAAAGCTCTCCAAAATGAATAAAATAATTATACAGTAAACAGAAGAATAAGTTGAAATATCAATAATTTTTGACATTTGAGTAAAAAGTCAACCGATAATAATGAAATTAGTAATAGAATGGACATACTGACAGCAAAAATATTACTAAGTACCCCTCAAATTTTTGGCTCATTTAAGATCTTAATTTCTTCTCAAGTAATTAACATATATTTCATTAAATCCTAATATCTTGAATTATGATTCAGTAATTTATGTATGTTTTTTATGAAGAATCTTGTTTAATGTATAAAAATTGAAAACGAAAGAAATAGAAAGTCAAAGGTGACTTTTTAAAATTACTTTATAAGTGACATCAGTTCATGCTAATTTTGAAGATAACCTCAACAATAGATTTTATATTGTTTGTATCCTTTCCAAAATGAAAGCTTTTGAGCTGCTACTAATTATTGAATGGTATAAATAATAAATAAATATAGGAAGAATTCATCACCAACATAACATACTTAATGAATACCTTTCTCTTTACCTACTAATGGCAAAAAATGTCTTAGTATTATAATTGGGAATGTTCATATCAATTTAGTGTATAAGGTGGTAATACACACAAACGACCCATGTATGTGCACAGAATACTCCTACCTACACAGTGGTGGCTCTCTTTTTCATTTTATTCCCTATGTAAAATATCACATTTATTTTCTGAACATAAAATATCTAAAACTAATAATATTGCCTCTTTTGCTAAATAGAGAATTTCTAGAAAATACTTTCCTAGAAACTATGATTTAGAAAGTTAGTAACAAATCAAATATTATATTACATAGTTCCAAGGGGGAGTTTTTGATGTTCTTTAGCAGAGAAGGCCAGAAGAGGTAAGACAATCTAGCCCAGTGTTTGTCATAATACTGGATTATTTCTTATGAGATTCAAGGTTTTGTGGAGAAAGAAAACAAATTTAAAAATTACAATAATTATAAATAAATTTTTGTGTTTGAGCATCATAGTATATCCAAAGTATCATCAGAGCTGTGGTGGAGACAGTAATTACAAGCCACAGACCCAAAAAAGATTGAGGGTCTAAACAAGACAAAAGAGAAGCAATCCGAATGACACCTGGTTTTCACACAGTTAATACATTAACAATGGTATCTTGTAACTTTTATATGTTCTTGTGAAATGCTTGATTGGGATGAGGATTTGCTCTAATTAAGTGGCCAAAATGAGATAGAGACAAGTGTATATGTCACATACTTTCCCACTAGGAAAGTCTGCCCACATTCTTTGAAATTCCAATCAAGCCACGTGTTACTTTTGAGCTCCAAGTTATTTTAATTACTTTTTCTGGTTACTTCAATCATTACCTTTAGAATTATCCAACATTAAACTATCTTGTCTGACCTCGTTTCTTGGTTATTTAGTAGAAGCCTGGATAGCCATACCTCAAGGATGGGATAAGGGAATTTTCTAATCTAAAGGATGTCTGTAGTCTCTACAAAACCTGGAGTTCTGCAGTTCCACAAAATTAAAAGTACTGAAATGAAGCCCCACATTTCTATTTTAGTCAGTTTATTATTATGTACATATTTAGTGTAGTATTTATAAACTTTCATTTTATATCAAAAAGTATTTATCAATAATCCTTTGCCTGTCAACATGTTAAGTAGAGAATTCTAACTAATAAATTTCCAGGTGGTGGATATTCTTATTACTTATTCAGGTTTTTGTGCTAAATTAGACGGTGACTTAGTGAGGGTAGGGTTTTAAGAATAAAGCTTGTCTCAAAGGATTTTAAACTTCTTTAAAAATAGGATTACAAGGATCTGATCAATATTTAAAGCACCGTTAATTTGGAACTTGTTATAATGCAGAGAGGAGTGGGTTAAAGTTGCTTTGCCACTAAGAGAAGTTCCTAAACAAATAAATAGTATTTAAAAATGACTGGATACAGTGTTCAAATGGCTCAACTGTCCACTGTTAAGAGTATTCCAGTATTTTAAAATATCAATCACAGAAACAGTAATGTGTGTGTATATATATATGTATATATATATTTACATTATATAAAAAGTCTTTTACATATAGAGTACAGACTTAAGAAATTATAAAAGATTATGTTTTTCTTTAGGAAACAAAGTACATTTTTAAGTATTTTCTGAAGGTTGGTATCATTTAAATAATACATATAAATATACCTTGTTTATAATTTTGAATGAATATTTGAGGAAAAATATCAGTTATGAAATAAATAATGATAAATCCTACTAAATTAAAAATACTGGATTGCTAGGGCCAAGCCTGTGGCGCACTCGGGAGAGTGCAGCGCTGGGAGCAGCAGCGACGCTCCCGCCACGGGTTCCGATCCTATATAGGAATGGCCGGTGCACTCACTGGCTGAGTACTGGTCACGAAAAAGACAAAAAAAAAAAAAAAAATACTGGATTGCTAAAATTAAACCATAAAAATAAAGGATAATTAAAGAAGCATAACAAAATGTATAAAAATATATTTGCTTCAAAGATAAAGAATTGTAGTATCATTGGGAATTAATGCTCCACTAATATGTACTTAATAAGGTAAAATTTAAAAGAGAAAAATAAGATATTAGAAGTAAAGTTTATTTCTCTAGGTCAAAAGTCTAAGGAAACAAACAGATATGAACAAAATCATCATTACTACTGCCAAATTTAATTTGATAAATTAAAATAGAGGAAACAGGCTCTTGCTAATTTGATTTTAACCTGTGGAGAATAATGTCTAATATAGGCCAGATTTATAACACATTGATAATATGATTCAAAGTAGATCAAATTTATCTCATTGGAGACTATTTTCCATAAATCTATTTATGAAATAATGAATTGATTATATTTTAAGTAGCAGAATATCCTTCTAGTACATGCCAGACATATTCTTGTAAGCAAGGGTTCTCTTTGAACTTCCTAATTAAGATGTAATTTAACATGTCTGCAATCATTCATTGAAGGAGATACAAAATGTCACTCCTAATTATAGGGAAAACTTTCAAAAAACCAAAATTCTAAAAAAAAATTGAAATTCTGAAGAAAATCACGGCGATATAATGATTTAAATAAAAATCACAGGTTTACCTTATGCATATAACACTTAAAAATCCCATATGTGTGTAGAGGAGTAAAACCACAGACATAACATTGATTGCAATGTTAATTGTTAAGAGTAGATATTCTGCATATATTTTAATAATACTGATTGGATAAGATAAATAACATTATTTGAGTGCCCAATGTGTTCCATGTGTTTGTAATCTCTCTTGGTTTATCCTCATAAAAAAGAGAGCTAACAATCCTTAATTTACTGATATAAAAACTGAGGTGCAGAGTTGTGATATAAAGTAACTCAGTTTGTATGAAGATTGGTGGAAATTTTGAAAGAATTCATGGAAGGTTTGTGGCAATGAGTAGAGGCCAGGACAATCCTGGTTTACACCTGTTGCCTGAGGGTGGTAATCACTCATGCCTCTTTCACTCTCAGATGTCTTTCAGTTTGGATGACAAATTATATGGTCACTGGAGAAATGGGAAAACTATGACAGGCTTTTTAGTGGATAATGACATGATGTGGGCGATGCTTTAGGAAGATTAATCTGGAAGAAATGTGTAGAAAGGAATGAAGGTAAGAAAGACCTGAAGCAGAGAAACCAATTAAGTGTCTATTTCAATCATCCCAGGAAATGTACTGAAAATCTGCACTAGGACAGGGACAATGGAAGGGAACAGAGAATATATATGACAAGCTGATCAGAGCAATGTTATAGATATGAATTAAATAGGACTAAGCTGCTAAACACTTTTAATGAGGATGATTGAGAAATTAGTGGTGATTGCAAGGCTTGGATCCGCAGTGAAAGAATATCAAGACGCCACTCGCATGTGGAAGGAGCTGTGATTGTGTTCTTGGCCTGGAGACTTTTATTTTTTGAGAAAGCTGCTTCAATTATAATGGATTCTGTAACTTAATGCTTTCCTGTAAATTATTCCACTTCAAGTAGTAAGATGCCAATTTACATTTGTCCACAGAATCTCTTGTTATGTAGGTCACTTATGTGTACAGTAAGTTTTAAAAACTGTATTAACATGAAAATTCATATCCTTCAATATTTTCACAATTTATTATTCCTCTCTGCTTTTTTATATTATCCTGCAGGTCACCCCTAGCACAAGCAGTATTTTACATTTTTTTAAAAAATTGATTATTTTGGTGTCTGTCATATTTTCCCACAGAATCAATGTTATGTTTAATGGAAGTTGGAAGCCCTAGATTAATGTGGTCAAGCATATTCAATGCAAACAGTACTGATGTACTTTACATTTCATTGAAAAATTAAGACAATAATACTAACAGGTAATTATTATTGAAAGGCCAGATTTGTCAATAAATAATTTTAAGGTAATTTTGAGAGTAAAACACTGTATTCCTCTGAATTAAAATTTTTTTAAAAAACTGTTTTAAAATACTATCTGGAAAGTTGATACCTGAAGAATATAATGCATAATTAGAGGGTAATGAAGAGGTCAGTGGAAATTTAGATGGGATTCTCATGTGGAGTGGAGCCTTTTTAGTGGAATCAAAGGATTGGCGCTGCTCTTTTATTTGGAATTTCTCAATGGATATGTTATATTTGCGTTTGTATAAATTTATCAATAGCTCTACTTATATTTATCAATTGTGATTCGGGCTTTTCATTTTAAGTTAGAAATGAGATTAAAAGTGATAGGAAGTAAAAAGATACTGGCTATTTTCTTGAGTTATGATACCTGAAGGTAAAGAGAAATAGAGGGTTTTAAAAAGAATATTCATATCTCTGGGAAAGAAAATATCTACAGTGGACTCTACTGAGGTGTGAGCAAAAAAAATGTCCTAATGATAATTATCATGAAATATTGTGCATAAGAAAAAAGACAAATTATGGGGGAAGAAATATCCCATTCAAGATAACTGGTGATGTCATTTTAGAACAGCTTGGCTATAAATGGAGTGGCCTGTGGGTAGATGAGATGAGTAGTAGGTAGTGCCCCAAAGAAATGTGAAACTGCAGTGTTTATAAGCTAGTGTTTATATGTGTAGTCCATGCATTGGGTAACAATAATTATATCACCATTACAAATACTCCTACTATTATAGTAATGTTCAGAGTAATGGGCTAAGAAATTCACACAAACTGCATAACGGTGACATTAAGACAGCACATTAACTTTTCCATTTTATAGATGAGGAAACTGAGGCTTGGAAAGCTGACACACCTTGCTGAAGTCTCTCTAATCAAGGAAGGTTGAAGACTCTATTTGGTGTCTTCAGACAACTAAGACTGTATCCTTACTGAGCACTATACTCTGAACCCACGTATTCTCTAAACCACCTCAATAGTTTGGAGCTTGAATTCCAGGGAATCTCTAAAATAATAATAGCTCAATATTTCATAAGTAGGTATTTTATTACACATAGCTTGGTTACACATGGAAAGGCCTACATTGATAAACCAATATTCAGTCTTTTATCTTCAAGTCAACTCTGAATAATTAAAATGAATTGTTTCCCAGCCTTTTATTGGAATTTATATTTGAGAAAATATATATTATAAAGTATTTGTCTTTTGATAGTAACAAATTGATGCCCTTTTATTTTAACTTAATTTTAACTTTCAAATAGATCAAATATTTTCTCACTATGTTTGTGTAAAAATACTTAAATGACAGGCACCTTTTTTTGCAATTTCTTAAGAATGAATGTTGCCTGCCAGCATTTTTTGCCTCTCCCCCTACCTTCTATGCTTAGTATGCATTCAGATTAAAATTTTCTGTAGATATCTTTGATAGAGAAATAGAATTTGACTAGACATAAAAGTTTTAAAAAATACATCTTTTTAATAAAAGTCACTTTAACTCAAAAGAAAACTCTATCACAAAAATATAGTAGTAAATTAATAAATAAAACACACTTTAGATGCTACTGAGTACGTGGTGGCTGTCTTCCCTTTGCCCCTCCAGCTATGTCTCTACCTATCTCCATCCTACTCTGTGCCTCCTGAGGCTGAGGCATATGTTGTATCCATGGGCTTTCCAGTTGAGTTCAGAGTGGGTGACCCTGAAGAGATGTCTGGAAATGGGACTGGCAAAGCCTATTCAAGGTATTTTTTCCCCATTCAGTTTGAGAGATTTCCTTGACTGGCTGCATCCCTCTAAGTCAAGTCTTATCTCCCTATGGCTTCTCTTTTTTCTAAGGACTAGTTAACTATTTCTCACACCACTTACCCCTTCAGGACCGTGAGTGTTTATGGGTGGCTGGGAACACATGTGGCAGTATTCCTTCTGCTTTTCCTGCACCATTTGTATTAGCTTGCTAGGGCTGCCATACAAGTACTACATATAGGGTGACATAAACAACACAAATGTAGTCTCACAGTTCTGGAGGCTGGAAGTCTGAGGTCAAGGTATTGGCAGGGTCCGCTGTGAGAGTGAACTGCTCCATACTTCTTATGGTTTGCTAGCAATCACTGGCATTCCTTGCCGTGCAGACACGTCACCCCCATCATGCTCACATGGCATTCTCCCTGTGTGCACGTCTGTCTCCATGTCCAAATTTCCCTTTCTTAAAAGAACACCAGTCACATTGAATTAGAGCCCAATTAATGACCTAATTTTAACTTGACTTTCTCCGTAAAAATCATATCTTCAAATTTTGTCACGTTCTGATGTACTGGGTGTTAGGACTCCAACATGTCTTTTTTTGAAGGATACAATTTAATGTATAACACTGTTCCCTCAACTTGATAGACAATCCCTCTTTTAAACTCTCCTCCTGTCCCTGATTTGAGTGTGTTACCTGATTCTCTAAGTGAAAAAGATTTCTTATCTAAAGAAAATTAATGGTTGCTCTCAAATGTACACCTCAAATATTTTTAAATATAAGAAATACCTATTTTAAGATCCAGGAAGTATAAAAAACTACATTATTTATTTCCTATGTGCAAGTGTGTATTTAGAACACAGATCATGAAATGTTGATTACAGAAATTCAAGTAGAAGAAACCAACATGGGTTCTCCCTGGTTTAAAGTCTAATTGCTTGAATAAATTTTATGAATTTCCATAGCAAAGTTTAAGAAATCTTGAAGTAGACAAACAAGATGAATTTAGCCACATTTCTAGAAATTCCTATGTGTTAAGGATATTAAATAAATTGTATTCCTCAGTTATTTTTGTGTAACCATATACTAATGGACTAATGTGGGGCATCTTTGTATCATTAGGGTTACAATTGTCATCAACTTTTTAATCATTGAAAAATTTATTGAAAAATACATTAAGCAGAGAATCAATCAATTAGCAAATAGTTAACAAGTGCTAACTGTTGTAGAGTAGGGTAGTAGTATTACAGTAGTCAAACAAATGCTAGAAGAATGGCAAAGCCTAGAGTTTGGACAGAATATGGTATCTCTCCAATGGTGAGAAATTGTTCTGGCCAAATTAAAAACAGGATAATTTTATCATACAGTGGGGAGTAGCAGCGATACTGATGAAAATGCATGTGGTGTGGAAGTTGAAATGCGAATCAATCTAATATTAAAAAAATAGAAAAACAAATGAAAGTTAACTGGCCCACCAAATACTTAAGTACCCTTTCCTATTTTTTAGTAATAAGGTTTCTTGGGGGTTATGTATATGATAAAAATATTATATATTATATAGTATTATTCTTCCAAGATAGCCTATATCTTAAGAAATAAGTGCTAAATTGCATTATAAGTGTGTACTTGGGAGTAATAAAAGATGAAAAGGGAAAAGAGGAGTTAGTTTCAAGTTCTATTTTGTCAAAAACTTTGATGCTACACATCTGTGTCTGGAATCATGAAAAAGGAAGAGAGGATGCAGCCTAAATATTTGCAACAATGTTAATAATGTTGTAATTCTTAGAGGCTGCTCGTCATTTTTCTGCCATTTCCTCTGCATGTTCGTTTCAATGCCATGCTTCTGGGAAACAGGAACATGAGCATGTGTGAAAGCAGACGGGAAAATCTCCAGATAACAAGGTTGCATAAGCAATAGAGCAATGATGCAATGCGAGTCAGGAGTTCATGAAAGTCATGGTTGAAACAGGAGAGACAGAGAAAAGTACAGTCTTATGGAAAAAGGAAAATATAACTAAAATTATAGAGAAAAGGGAAGAGAGAAAAAATAAAGATTTAAAAAATTGGAGAGGAAGAGAAATTGTATGTTTGACTGAGAAAAGTTCAATGGGAAAAAATGAAATTCAATAAAGGAAATGGAATGAGTCTCAAGTGAGGAAAATGATGCTAAATTTGGGAAGCATGACATTTTTTTTTTTTTTTTTTCGTGACCGGCACTCAGCCAAGTGAGTGCACCGGTCAGTCCTATATAGGATCCGAACCCGCGGCGGGAGCGTCGCCGCGCTGCCAGCGCAGCACTCTACCAAGTGCGCCACGGGCTCAGCCCAGGGAAGCATGACATTTTATTGCCAATAATTTAAATCAAGAGTTGCCCTGATCTTATAACTGAGGTTGACTGGATTCCACGCCATAGAAGGAGAGTATAATAGATGAGGGAAACCTTTGTTCATTTAGGCAATAATCAAAAATCATAGAGATTTCTATAAACTGAGCATTGCATGTGTCTTACTGAACACCGTCGGTGGTCACCCAGGACCTTTCTTTTGTTGCTTCTGTGTTCTTACGTCCTCACACGTGAACTCAGTGGTATCTTATATCTACCTGCCTCTATTTGGGAAACAGTCCTCACTAGAGCCTGGAAAATGACTGGTATCAGCCTCTTCCACTTATGAGGTTAAAAATTACTTGTGATCCTAAAGTTTACATGCTGGTAATTCACTACTAATAAGTATATATGTACATGTAGAAACAGTCTCTGGAAAAATCTCTGCTACAACACAGGTTACTAAACCTCTGGAGCCATATTACTCTTAAGCCAGCCTGTCCCATCCTCATCCCTGGAAACAAACCACAACAAACAAGTAACATAAAAACATTGCATTCATCCTGTCTAGAAACCTGAAGTTTTGCCTTGGAGAAACAACTTGTATCCGTAGGAAGAGTGGAAAAATTAAGGTTATTTAATCAAGGCAGACTTAGGTGTGAATGCCAATTTTACCTCTTCCTAGATACTTTATTTTAAAATATCAGTTTGCTTCTCTAAAAAGGGGATAAATTTGAACACAAGCCTTTTTTAAAAAAAAAAATTGTAAGTAAAAACAAGTGGCAAAAAAATTACCATTTTAACCATTTTTAATGAACACTACAGTATTGCTAATTATATTCACACTGTTGTGCAACAGACCCCCAGAACTTTGGACAGAAACTCCTCATTTCCTCCTCCCCCAATCCTGTGGCAACCCTCATTTTACTCCCTGTTTCTATGAGTACTTAGATATCGCATATAAGTAGAATCACGCAGTATACATATTTCGGTGACTGTCTTATTTCACTTAGCATAACGTCCTCACAGTTCATCTATGTTGTAGCATTTGACAAGATTTTCTTCTTTTTTAAGGCTGAATAATGCTCCATTGTATGTAAGTACCGCAATTTATTTATTCATAGATGGACATTTGAGCTGCTTACACTTCTTGGCTATTGTGAGTAATTCTGCAATAAACATGGGTGCGTAAATATTTCTTCGATATTCTGCTTTTTAACTCTTTTGAGTATATACCGGATTGCATGGTAATTCTCTTTTTAATTTTCTGAGGAACCTCCATACTGTTTTCCATGGCAGCTGCACCATTTAACATTTCCCGCAACAGTGCACAGGGTCCTGATTTCCCCACATCCTAACCAACACTTGTACTTTTCTTTGCTTTTGTGTACCGTACCTTCAGTGCCATTACAACACCTGATCCAAAGATGTTCAATAAGTGTTTTTGTAATCATTCAGCTGATTGACAAATTAAATGATAAAATGCTTTCTTTAACTTTCATATCAAACTCTTCCTCTAAAATTTACAATTTGCTTATTTCAGCTTCACTTACGGTACAAATTAGTTAATCTAATTCATATGTATATTTCAGGCAGATATGTAAATGTGATTTGGAAGCAAATTCTATTATCTGCCAGATATTCTTTTTCATATTTGGAAAATGGACTTGAAGCATGGTTAAAGTCGAATTACTATCCAGTAATCTGTCTTTGTCAGAGTATTTTATAGAACTGCTAAATTGGAGCAAATGCGATGAACATTTGTAAGAAAAAAATATGAACTTCTGTAATAGATGAGGTGGAGAATGTTGAGAATCTTCAGTTCTGGTTTAATTAGGATTGATTAAATGTTAAAATGATAATGAAGCAAGGGAACTGGAACCATTAATTGAACACAAAGACGGGTAATAAGGCAGATTATCTGTGAACTGAACCTGAAGAAGCATCTCTGTGAAGGTACCTAAAATAATTCTGGGATGAACCTTGTCACTGGCCCAAAGTCAGTGTATAAAGCACTGTGCCAGTAATGGGGCCTGATTTGAAGTAAAAATATATAAATAACCAAAATGAAACATTGCATTTTGTGCACATTGAATTGTTACACAAGTCTAAGGCATCTGATTACTTTAATGTTTTCTCATACATTTTCTTTACTAGTTTGTCTTGATATTTTATGCTCAAATAGTAAACACAGCAAGGAGAACATATTAATCTTTAAGACTCATTTTAAAATGTACTATTTCTCCTTGTTTATAACTTTCAATTTATTTCTTATATTTCACTGGCTAACGAAACACTTTTATTTATTCAGTATAAAATGTCCTCATAGAACTATTTTCAGTAATTTAAGCAGTATTCTCTAAAATAAGTGATGCTATAAAGATCTTTGGGCTAAAGTTTTGTGAAACAATTTAGTAACATTGTATTGTTATTCATAATTGCTATGCACCATTGAGGATATCTTCAATATAATTATTTGTATGTATCATACCTATATTGTATTTGTTCTAAATTTCTCTTTCTACAGTAATTACGTTAGTTTAATCTCTGTTTTTAGGTAAAACAACTGGAATCTGTCCATAATATTTAGAACTTATAGTACAGAAATATTTATTCTAATTGCTCCATGTTTTCTCCTATTGGTAAGTCATACACTCCCTAAATATGTCAACTAGTGTCTGTAATTATTGCCTTCTGCAAGGCAAGACATAGTTCTTCATCATTTTTTAACTGACAGGAAGAACTACCATAATAGTAGTAATTAAAGTTTGTCAATTTCTCCACAGCTCTTCAGAAAATACACTAAAGAAAAGAAATACACTAAATTCAATTAATAATTGCTAATGATTACATATTTGGCAAATCATTCAATGTAAACATTACTATTTAGTTATTTGAACCAGATGTATAAACAGCCTCTGTGTAATAACCATATTTTGTCCATCAGTCTGAAAACTGGAGTAGACATTTTCTTAATGTTTTGATCTTACCTATGGGTAAAAGTTTGTGCCATTAACAAAACAGTGCCAAAGGGGAACTGAATTTTCACCTATGTAAGACTAAGAAGTACTGATTTGTCATTGTTTTTGATGTAAATTTTGTTTAAAAGTTCTACACTTCAGCCTAAGTTTCAGGTATAAATACCTAAGTTATTCTTGTTTACATCCCTCTTTCCTGCATTTGACAAAGATAAATATAGACTAAAACCAACAAAATGCTTTACAGAGTAAGCTGAGACATCTGAGTCAGTAAAAGACAGCTGAAACTTACGAATCAAGGGGCCATCGCTTACTCTCAGATGAGTTTTCTACCCACACTGTTTCTAGAACCTGATACATCATTTTCTCCAAACATTTATAAAATATTAAATTACCATTTACAGATAAATAATTAAGCATAATTAAAAATCTTAAGATTTCGCTTAATAAAATAATCATTTAAAATGATTAGTCAAAAGATAACAGGCTTGAAATAAATTTACCAGATGATGATGATGATAATACTCTTGCTAACAAAGTAAAAAAATATTTTTTAGGGAATATTCAATTTAGTGGAACAAATATCCAGACATTCATGCTTTCAGGAGTTATTTATTGGGCTTCTGCTTGCCAGTTCCTATGTAGAAAATCAAGATATATCATTGAGAGAAAAAAAAAAAAAAAGTTCAAACTCTCATTCACGGTCAGACAACAAACACATAAATAAATAAATATGTTTCTAGACTGTGTTTACTGTGAACCAGACATTCACATTACATTATAGATGTCAAACTTAAAAGATTTAGTCACTTTCTCTGAGGTAATCACTATCGAGTGATTAGACAGAGGAATTTTAAAAAATTAACACTTCAAAAAAAGTCAGAATGAACATAAAGATAGAATTCTACAGTGGTCCAAAGGAAGTAGGTTCCACAATAAGTTTGAAAATTAAATAAAATTTCATAAAAGAAATGGCATTCAATATACTCTTGAAAAATAGGTAGAATTTAAAAAGGCTGAGAAGTGAAGTAAATGAATGCATTACCAAATATATTAATGCATTTATTTAGTAAATATATACTGAGCACTCATAGGCAGTTCTCTAAGCAGCCAGAATACAAGTGTGAGCGCGTCGTCCGCACCACGCTCAGCCCAGTGAGCACACGGGCCATCCCTATATAGGATCGGAACCCGCGGCCTCGGCGTCGCTGCTGCGCTCCCAGCCTCGCACTCTCCCAAGTGCGCCACGGGTCAGCCCGTGCGGTCCAATTTTAATTGTGTGGAAAGTTAGGAATTAGGCCAAGCGGAGAGTTTTCAGTTAACTCAGCAGACAATAGTAATTCCTTCAATGTGTTTTGTTTTCGGTGGAGGTGATGGTGATATTTTATTCCTTCTTCCTCCCCCTCCTGCTGTTGCTCTTCCTCTTTTTCTGGGCCACCTCCCCCATTTCCCTCTCCCCTTCCCCCACTTCCCCTCCTGATATCATCAGGAGGTCCCCTCTCCCTTCCCCCTGCCCCCCACCTCCCTGCCTCCTGCCTGCTGCTTTCCCCTCCCCTCCCCCCAACGCTTTCTTTTTTTTCTGTTCCTGCTTCTTCTAACGTGACTACGTGACACCCCTTAAAAGCACTAATCTGGTAATTACGCGGTATGATTTAGGATAAGAAAAGACCATGAACAGATAATCTTACATTACTTTGAATATGTCTATCAATATAATATTTTCTGTCTATTTTAGCTGTTTTCTATTAGTACAACTCTTGGAATTTGAAGACTTTTCCTAACACTGAGTTTAAACTTCCTTATTACAATATTCAGCAGTCGTTAATTCTGACTCTGCCATTTGTGACATTAGTCCAAGACTAGTCTCTAGAACTGTATTTGTTATGACATCTATGACTACTAGACTGAAGTTACTATTTTATCCAATACATAAATTATGTTTATAGAATAAATATTCTTTTTTTATTTTTCTATTCTTTAAATTTCACAGTTTTCATATTCATTGTAATTTTGGGTACATTTCTTTAATTTGTCCTTTTTTTTTCCTTAGGATGTGTTTTCTGTTGCCGAGCATGAAAGTTTAAAGATAAATAATAGTATGATTTCTACATATTTAATCTGTAGTTCGAACATTTTTTAAAAAGTTAATCAAAAATGTTATATATTTGGGGGTATGTTTCTCATGTTATTTTTTCATATCAGTTTGCTATTAATTTAAACACAAAGTATTATTTAATAGAAGTGTATGAAACCATGTCTTCATGCTCTACTTGTGCAGATGTGTTCATTCAATTTTAAGGGTTTTATGTACACCAAGAAAAAATATTATTTATTAATTTTTAAAAATTTCAAGCACTTTTCAAATATTGAAAGCCTCTAAATTTTTTTTTTCTCTCTCTCTCTCTCTCAGCTTTGGTCAAAAAAGATTTTAGTGACATCTTATCTATCCTAATGAGAAGACATATATAAAATTGTGAAACGGATTAAAAGGTTTTGGTTTTATCTATTTTCCCCCAAGACTTCTTCCAGCTTGTTTATTAGTCATGGTAATTTCACCACTTAAAAATCCCACCTACTACATAATATAGGTAATACAATAACTCTTGATCTTTCGAAGAAAGTTTTCTTGGGAGTCTTTATTTACCTTACTAAAATTAAGTTCCATGAAAATTTTTTGAAACTCCAGTGGGAAATTGCTTTTATTTTTCCTGAATTATTCTTAATTTATACATGCTTATGATTATCAATTTCCTTGTTATCTCCTTTATTATCTTTAAGGTGATTCACGATTTTTTACCTGAGCTCCATACCTATTATTTTATACTGCTCTTCTAGCCCATCCCTAATGTGCACGTTGTCACCCCTGTATAAAAAGCCATCTTTTGGAAACTCAAATTCCTGAGCTTGAAATTCAGTATATTCAACATAATTTTCATTAACTATTGATTCTGTACCCTGAGATAGGTAAGAGCTAATATCTAAGATACAGCAATAGAATTTCTCATGATACCTGCTTTCATGGAGTTTATAGTGTAGGAAAAAAGATACTTGCACAAGTATGTAATTACATATAATGAAATGAATGCGATAATTTGGGGCAATGAAGATGCAATCGACTGTAACATTGGAATATATAGTTAAACCTGCAAGAATGGAATCAGGAATTCCTTCTGAAGAAAGTGGCATCTAAGCTAGGATACAAAGAATTAAAAGAAAAATACAACCAGGTATTGAGCTTCAATTATGATGAGTAGAGGTATCATTCAATAAGAAAAAGAACCTAAGAAGAGTCTATTTCAATGAGATATATGCATTTAATTTGGGACATGCTGTGCTTGAGATGCTTGTGAATAATGTAATTGGAGTTATTCAGTGAGGCATATGAGTATGAAGCTCTGAAGAAAGTCAACAGAATAAAGAGGGTCATGAAAGGAGTGGTCAGGTCAAGGCAATCCGCAGGATGAACAGGGAGGAGCTGTAGTTCAATGCCTGAGAAACAATGTCTCAGAAAGGCAGAGGCAGACAGAGGGGTCATGAAAGAGAGGAAGGAAGGAAGGAGAGCAGAAAGAAAGGGAAAAGAGAAGCAAAGCAAAGGAAAAGAAAAAGGAGCAAACTGAACATGACCACACAATTTAATCACAGCAGGAGGGTGTAGTGTGTTTCAAGACAGGAACGCTCAACAGTGCTCGGTGATCCTGAGAGCTCAGTACAGGAAACACGTCCTTGAAATTTACTGAAAGGGGATCATTTTGACCCTGGCTAGAGCAGTTTCTGAAGGACATTTGGAGCAGATACTTTTTTTAAAGGCAGTAAATGGGGAAGTAAATGGAAGAGGATAAAGTGCAGATAATAATTGGAGAGAATTTTTAAAAGTAACTCTTTTCACTTCGTTGGACTCCCTTCTGTAAACCTTATGGACCCTATGCTTTTCTAGACTAGATTACCGTATAAATCATAAAACAACAACCCTGTTTTTTCGCATGTCTTTCTGTGCCTGGAATGCCTTTTCTTTCTCTGTAAAGCGATTCCTCGTTTCTATAAATAGAATTGGTTGTCTCCTTACTTCTTTTATCAAGCCTCAACAAAACACCTTTGGAATACAAAGGGTTGTGGAGCCATACTGTAGCTGTGGGTGAAAAGATGTTGTAAGGGGCCGAGCCCGTGGCGCACTTGGTAGAGTGCTGCGCTGGCAGCGCGGCGACGCTCCCGCCGCGGGTTCGGATCCTATATAAGACTGACCGGTGCACTCACTGGCTGAGTGCCGGTCACGAAAAAAAAAACGACAAAAAAAAAAAGATGTTGTAAGTCAGACGGGCTTGTATTAATTCTGGTGTATTTCACCTACCCGATCTTCAACATTGGATTAGTTATTTAACTTCTCTGCATTCATTTCTTCAACTGTAAATCATTGATAATAATAATAAACTCGAAGTGTTATAGTGAATTACAAAAGAAATAACAAATTTTAAGGATCTAGCAGTGTTTGACACAAAACATTTTCTCATTTAAAGCTTGTTCCCTTCCCAGACCTTTTATTAGCACTCTGAATGAAATTCCTTAGATATGTATTAAATAGTTCATCATAACAATTTAGGGCTTGGATGAGTTTGGGAAAGGAGCAGGAAAACCTACAAAACTAGAACAGCTTACTTAGAGAAGCAGTGGAAGCAAATGCTAAAATTCAGCAGCATTCAAATGAGTAGATAATTCGCAGTCATTTTTTAGATAGATGGTATAGGATAACATGCATTTAACTAGCTGTTGCTCCACCAAGTGGGTGGAGTATAAACCTAGAGAATGCAGGCTGGCAATACTGGGAAATCCAGAGATTAGGTATTTGATATATGGAAGAAGTGTCCATGGAAAGCACTAGCCAATGCTTTAGAATGAGTTTTAAAGGCAAAACTTTACTCTCTAATAGAAATAGCCTGATGGCTCACCAGACTGGGATGATTTTAGGCATATTAAACTATTTTAGTACTTATTACATTGTATTCTAATGGCTTAGATGGGTATTATTTGTGGTATGTATATTATTTATTCTTGAATCTCTAATTCCTAGCATATGTATTTCACTCAATTTCTTTTGTTAAATGGCTAATTGAAGAGATACTTGAAAAGAACCACTAAAGAGGTTCTTATTCTGGGTAAATGTGGATAGGTGGAAATGAAATTCAGATAACTGGAGGATAATAAGCCACTACTATCGAACCAGATAATTAGTTCTAGAGTAATACATCTGAGTCAGAATGACAGAAAAGTTAACTAGGTGCAGATAAATACAGGGGTATCTTATTTGGTCAGCCTAATTTAAACTTATGTCAGGACAGGTAGTAAGAAGATGAGAATTATTTTGTCTAATTCCAGATAAATATGAAATCTATGGAATAAATAAGCCATTTATGGAATAAATAAGTACCTTAGGAGATTAGTGATATATGTCATATGGGAAGCTAGAGAAGTCAGCAAATGTGTAAGTAAGGTGTTTGTTATGGATTAATGTATATACAACTATTTCACAATCAATTCAGTAGCTGAGATGTATCAATTAGTTTATTTATGCTGGAGTGATGGTCCAACCAACCTCAAATCTCAGTGGCCTGAAACAATCAAGGTTTGGCTCATGATCCATGTTCATAATAGGTCAACAAAGGGCTCTTAGTTCATGGTTGTCCCTCAGGAACCCAGACTGACCGAGCAGCCACCATCTCTAATGTTGCCAACTGCTCTGACAGAGAAAAAGGAGCCTGCATGATCTTGCATGAACAACTACATTCTCAGCCTACGAGTGACTTGTGTCATTTCTACTCACAGTTCCTCACACAGGAGTGGGCACATGGCTCCACTAAACCATTGGAGACCACAGAGTGTGATTCAAACGTGTTCACAGGGGGGCACATAGGATAATGTGCTGAGCAGCATTAATGAATGCAAAAGAAGTACACTGTGAAACCTTAATCTATTACATAGGATTCCGTTCAAGCTTCTTTGTTGGCAGTGTTTGCCTTTTTAAGTTCAAATAATCTCTTTGTAATATCAGCAAATGACAGATATAGATATTAAAGGCGTGAGACTTCAAGAAAAGTAACAAACATCTCCATTCAGTCGCTTAACACATTTCCTCCCAGGCAGTCCTAGTGTCACTCTTGGGTTCAAAAATTCAGACAGCTGCTTGGGGACATGTGCTTTAGAAGGATCTTCTATACAGGGAAGGCTAAAAAGAAAGGGGAAAAATCAGTAGTAATTGCTCCCTGGAAAGAGTTCGCCAAATTCTTTTCTGTACATCTCTTTCAGGATTTATCACTATGTACCTGAGACTTCACTAATTTTAACCTGTGATATTTTATCTATACTTCTAATGCTTTTCATTCATATCTTATCTTATATTAGAGTTTTATTTATAGAGCTGTTAATTTATATGTTACTTGAAAAGGCTATATTTATATTATATATTACACACACACACACACACACACACACACACACACACACACACACACACACACACACACACACACACACACACACACACACACACACACGTTAGACTTTAAGCTCCAGAACCTGTGATACTTTGGGCAAAATTATCTCTCTGCTTGGCAAAATACGCAGATTACTTCCACTTTTAACATTTTATTTCTTTATTCATTATAATTTTTCTGAACTCAAGATTTAGAGCCATATTCTCGCTGTCCTTTTACATTCTGCGCTCAAAGATTATAGTGTGAAATATGTTACTGCATGTGTTTCTTTTGAAATCTGAAAGAAAAATTATTTTGTTCCTCCTATAAAAATTCTGAAGTTTAAATAAAATGTTCAGGGTAACTAATATAATTTGAACAATGACATATTAGAGTCTAAGAAACGATAATATAAATTTTAAAAATGTTGAGATGGCCCGTATTGTACTACAAAGGTTTTATGAAACCAACTCTGTACCTTATTTTTTATGTATTTGCTTAATATTTTAAACTCCAAAACAAACCTTAGAAATTTCCAGCATAAATCTTTTTATCAGCATGCATTTAATAATTGTGAAGAAATATAGAACTCTAGAGCTGTGTGAACTCAAATTCTCATATGCAGTACTAACATTGGCCAATAGATGCCCTAAGAGATCTCTTAAACACAGGAACTCTGAGATCGAAAATTGTCTGCTTGAACATCAGCAAGTTCTTATGCTCTATTTTCAGAGTTCAATTACACTTGTGAAATGGCACCGTATTTTTAGATTCCGAAGACTCTTAAGATTACCAAACTCCAAATTACCTCCTCAAACACTGATTATTAAAATAATACAAGAAAGAAAAGGAAACTTTTACATAAATGATTTCAAAAATTGCAGTAAATGCAGCAACACATCTAATTCACTCAAATTTATTATTTCTAATTTCATAAATGCAGCCAACACTACTAATTGTTACTGTGGTACATAAATAAATATAGGATTAATTCAATCATAGAAGCAGATCAGGTCTAATGGTAAAGTAGTTTCTTGAATAAGCTGATACTTTTTTTAACTATAATTTTAATAATTTCCAATAACATAGCTACTAGCAGCGTGTACATAGAGGCCTATTAATGGATGTCATTTTAATCATGGTATTCCACTTCTAGATTTTTTAACATGTGAAGTTTATTCATAGAAAATAAAGGTTACTCAAATATATTTGCATATTAATCTAGCAAAATAGAACTATGCTCTTTTCTCTCCACATTTGGTTTGCAAAAAATTACTCTCAGATGGTTTTCTCTACTAAGACAAGGACTAAATTATTTACTTCTGGGCTGATATCCATGTTTAACATCCTTCTAATGAGGCTATCTCAAATTATAATGACCATATAAATGGCCATATGCATGGGCATGTAAAAACAATTTTGATTCTTATTTAATTACACTTACTATGAATATTTTTTCTTAATTCATCGTTTCAATTTGTACTCCCTTTTCTAGAGCAACATATCTTGAAACTGCCCAGATGAGCCTGAGAATGCCATGCATGGACATATTGATAGATGTCAGCTCTTACTGAAAGCTTATTCCCATTGTGTACAGACTGGTATGGAAAAAGCAAAATAGAAAGGCAAAAATATGACTGTAAAGGAAGACTCACAGCTGGAAACTGAGGTAAGTATGTCTGTGAAGGAGCTAATTAAATGAGGAGAGGAAAGCACATGGAAACTAGAGCAGATGACACAAACCTAAGTCTGCTAAATCTATCTGCTCATGTTCAATTCCCATGATATTGCTATATAAAGAGTAAACTTTATCTTCCTCTTCAGTTTAGAAGATAAAACTTATAATGTTAAGGATCTACATTTGTCATAAAGAAAATATTAATTTCATAGTCCTTTGCACACTCATCACCCATGGTACAAACCCTTGATGGTAGTATAGAGTGGTCCTTCGAATGGCCTATCACTGTGTTTAATTCTGAATTCATTTTGATCCCAGAGTATTGATGATAATTAAGAAATCTATTCCTTAAAGCCCAACCAAAATTTAATGTCGTAGGTTTTAGCTTTCCAGTTAAGCAACATTTCTTGAAACATGTTTTATCCTTTCTCTATATAATATTACCTAATACAGATTGACATCGACCAATTTCTTCAACCTATAACTTTTATCTGTGTTACACATTTGCTCAGGCTCTTACAGAACTTGAAAAGCCTATTTACACAGTGGGAATTAAACATCTGTGCAATGATCTGAGAATTTGAGGTATCGAATAAAAAGTTATATTCAAATTTTAGCGTAGTATTTCTGAGGGTGACATCTAATCTTTTATTAAATGTGCCATTTTGATGGTGGATTTACAAAATGTGCCTTTTTGATGGTGGATTCATGATTACAAATAATAAAAATAGTTGTTTACTGTATCTTCCTGTGAGTTAATGAAAATACTAGTAAGAAAAGAATTTTCAGGGTGCTCATGATTAAATTTAACATCTCTGATCCAAAACCAAAACAATGCCTGAACTATGACAGAAAATGGAGAAAAAAAATAAAAAAAAACATAATCCCAATCTCTAACATATACAGAGAGTTATAAAAGTTTAACTAATATAATCTCATGAAAAGTACATAGTTTGTTGCAAATACCACTTAGATCAAATAGGTGTGTGTGTGTGTGCGGGCACAATAGTGTTCTTCAATCTGCAGCTTTATAGATTAGTACTAGGTTTTTGATTATTATATTCTAAATTTTATTTACATATTTGAAAGGAAACACATTTGAAAATCTTGTCAGCACACCTACCTACCCACACATGTGTTAAATATCGTAATTCTGGATAAGCTAAGAAATTTAGAAATAAATATATTATATCAACCTTCCATTTGATAACATAATATTGCATTTAAACATCCTATAGCACAACAGACATATGACTAATAAATGCTTTAAATACAATATTAAAATAAAATAAAACATACATAAAGAATGCAAGAGGACCTGAGGGAGCAAAAGAAAGAAAGTAGCAAGCGTAGGAAGTAATGGAAGTAAGGAAGAAAAACAAAAAGTTGGTAGGAAAAGAAGAACATATTTTCAGATATCAAATATAGAAATATTCATGCATACATTGTATATTTAGCAGTTGGAATTATTATAAAAGTCTAAAAAGCAAGAGTACGAATAAAATTTCAGCCATTCTTTGTTCTTAAGAACTAATCATTAAATGCAGCTTTAAAAGCATTGTGTACATATATGTTAGCCAAAGAAAGCACAATAATGTAGAAACTCACATTGCAGAGGACCTGGGGTCGCTAACATAACCACATTCTTGTTTATGTTGCAATCTTTTGTTCCCTTTCATTAAACAAGACTTGGTTATATATGGTTATGAGTTATTTTTCCTGGCCCTATTTTATTTTGATTTCCTAAAAGTAAGAGTAAAAATTACCTACAAAAACCAGGGCATCTTTGCTTTTCAAAATAAGCATGTTCTTAATTCACAGCAAAACTTCTCATAATTGATTCAAAAGGAAAAATTAACAAAGCATACTCTGTTATTATCTTTAGAGTATTTATAATTCTAATATACTACAAATACATTGAAATAATTATAATTTGAAAAGGAGCTTGTAAAATTTGATGACACTACAGGAGTCCAAAATATGTACACTCATGAGACAATAATACAATGAGCTTGATAATTCCCTGTATTACATTTTAATATAACTTTCCAATATTCTAATATGTTCACGTAAATTACTTAAATTGAAATTCTTTAAGTAGATGTTGATCATTCAGCTCTAACAATATTTTCTTGAGCATATTTGCTTAATATTTGTCATCTTCCCAGTGACAATTTGCAAGTAAAAATCTGTTAATCACATTTTGCATGCCTTAAATTTCATCGTTGCTTTATAACTACTTTAAATATCCTGAACAGTAATTATATGTATGACTATGTAAAAAATATCGTCATATTGCCTATTTAATAAGTGACTTTTTAAACAGGGCTATTCTATCTTCCCTTAGTTACAGCCTGGGTAGTTGAAATTTATTTTTTGACCTCTCTTAGCCTCTTAGTTGATCCAAGTCACTGCTCCCCTCTCCACACCTTCCAACCTAATTACCCTAGGATACCTTTCTCACCATTTCCTAACCAGATGCTAATTTATTCCACTTAAGGGGTAAGTTCCTAAGGTTTTGAATTTTAATGTAGAATTTTGAATTACTAACATAGAAATTTCCAAAGTTTTCAAATTCTAATATAAAATCACAGAATGACAGATATGTAAGAAACTTTAGAGAGAAATTAGGACGATCCTCAAATTTTACAAATGATGAATGTGATGGAAGAGTTTAAATGACTTACCCTCAGGCAGGCTGCATTTAGAAGAGAAGAAAGCTCAGAATCCCCTAGGAGGGTGCAGTCTTCTCGATAATCTTCTGAACGAATGCATCTTTGTCCATGATTGTCAAAGTAGCTCTGTATTTCTTTTATTTTTACATTTTTATTTATATATATTAATTCTACATATTTTTGTGCTACATATGATAAAGTGATATATGTGCATAATGTAGAATGATCAAATTAGGATAACGAGGATATCTATCACCCCATACACATAATTTATTTGTATTGGAAACACTCCAAATCTTCTCTTCTAGTTATCTTGAAATATACATTAAATTATTATTAACTACAGTCACAATATAGTGCTCTCAAACACTAAAACATTCTTTCTTTTCTTCCTTCTCTCTCAACGTAAAGACAATGAGAAAATGATCTCATTTCCCTTTCCGTATTTTAAGGTAGGTTTGTTTTCCAGTTTCCTCCTTTTAGGATTTTGAATAATATTATGACTGCTTTAATTAAATTCATAACCAAAGACAACATGATCACTGAGGTAAATTGAAAAATAGTATCCATTAAACAAACAACACAGGTTTTGATGGTATTTTATAAGAACACGTCATATTTTCTATACATTTCCTGGTATGCTGGAATGAAGTAGACCAAAGTATGCCACGTGATATTTCCAAAAGAAGCACATCGTGCATGCCATTGCCATCCTAAGGACAGGTTATTCACTTGGCTCCATTGTAATTATAATTGCACAGTGACCATCTGCCCCCAAATATCATCTTTCATGACCTAGCATGGTGTCTGAAACCATTAAAATCATTTCGGGAATTGAAGCACTCAATTTGTGTGTGTTTGTGTGAGTAATGAGAGGTGCAAAAAGGCATAACCCTTGTCATTTATTTATTAAAAAAAAAAAAAATCACTAGTTGTCAGAGAAAAATAAAACATTGCGGATCACCCGGAATGCAAGAACTATGGTCTAGATATGTTGGAAGCATATTCCCAGGGAATTGTATATTTGGAAAAGAAACTGACAAATTCTATAATAAAGTGTGAAAGGAAGGTTTATGTGGATGCAAAGCAGAAAAAATAGATGTCTCTCAGAAGTAAAGATACAATATTTATTTCTCAATTGTCTCTTGTTTACATAACTATAAAGAAGAAATTTGGGTGTTTATTCCCACAGAGTAATATGCTTCCTCAAATAATTTCTTAAACATCAATGAAAATCAAACTTATTAATCATTTTTCCTGATGGAGAGATAAACAAGTGTATTCATTTTATTAGTGTCCCTGAAAATTCCGCTGAGTAGATCCAGTGCTAAATCATGTTAGACTCCTGGAATGTAACGAAACATATCAGTATGTATGCATTCTGGTGAAAAACGTGTCAAATGCTATGAAATTTTTTGAATAAAGAAATTTTTCATGAAAAATATATTACCTAACTTAAGTCAATTTAGGCTTGGTTTAATATGCCCATTTCTTTGTACAAGTAAGTCATGATAGCTGTAGTGGACATGTAGATGGCATGTGAATCATGACCCTTCTGGATGATTGATTATTTCAGTTTACTGTAAGTGTTTGTTTACAGGTTTAAGCAGTCTGTGGAATTTGACATGGCAGGCCCCCTTTCTCTTGCTGTCAGGGCCCTCAGAGTTTCACTGGGACAAGAAGCATCACACATGCCCAGAGAATTGGTAAAGGCTATAAAATGCTTCCAGCATATCCCAACATTTATAGAATAATTGCTACATCAGACATAATATTGCATAACTTTCAGGATTTTGGCAGTGGAAGTTGAAGCTGAGAACTTTCATTTTTTTCGTTATTAAATGACTTTTTAAAAAAACCCTGGAATCTCCAAATCCATACAGCTGGGTGATATATTTAAATCATGAGAATGAATAGGGAAGGCTCTGCAGGTTTACAGGAACGTATATGAAGTCTGATATATACCATGCAGCACTCATGATTTTTTAAAAGTATTCTGTTTGCAATTGATGGTAAGCATTCCAAGCATTCCAGGCTTTCACATTTTCTCCCAGTACCCAAGCATTTTGTTCTCCAGACAAGTTTCTGCAGCAGCGACTCCCTCCAGCAGCTCCGTGAACCGGAAAGGGAGCAGGAATACCAAATCTGTATCCTTGCCAATAACCAAATGGCAGGGAGAAGAGCGAAGTTTGGCCAGAAAGATCGAAAGGATCGGGGATTTTATTTTAGAAATGGTTGAGCTAACTCGGTCTATGTCTCCGTCTCCTCTCCACCCGCGTCCCCACCCTGTCCTCTCCGTGCTCCACTGCCCGCTCCCTCCGCCCCGTCTTCTTGCCGGAGCTGTGCCAGCAGCGATCTTCAGAGTGCACAGAAACGGCGGTCCCAGCCAAGGCACGAGCTCAAGCAACGCAGAAAGCATCTAGTTTCTGCTGCACTGGTTGCGAATGGGTTTTGAAGTCCAATGATGCCCACGCTGATCTTAAGACGGAATTCTGTCGCCTTGATTGCCGCAGCTGACCCTAGCAGAAGCCCAGTCAAGGGGGCGGCCTCTCACCTCTCAGGGAGTTGATATGCAAAATAGTTACGTCAGATGGTGGGGGCGGGGCACCCCCGGGTTGAGTGGCAGCAGCTCTATGCCTAGGGAGGAGGCGCGAGAATCAGCCTGGTTCAGTGACTGAGACAAACTGGAGGTGAGCGGAGCTGGTGCTGTCCACTGAGCTGTCGGTGCTGAACCTGGAACGCTAGAGGACCGGTTGCTCCAGCACCTGGAGGCAACGCCCTCTTGCACCCTCTGTGCCCTGTGGGACCCGCTTTACCAGCAGGACCCATATCAACTTGACAAAGGAGTGTGATATCGGACGTGGGAGAGAGTCCTCTGTTTGCCACCTGGGCGCCCATCCAGGCGTGACTTTGGAGATTTCTATAGTTTTAGAACAAACTATTTTGATTTTTTCCCAGCTAAGACGATCTTTTTAGTTTTTGTTTTTGTTTTTTAAATTGGGATCTGTATATCCACACCATTTAGGAATCTTTCTGGGGGACTTTTTGACTGTTAAAATAAGGTAAGAAAAACAATATTGTTATACATGATTACAAGTGGGGGAGAAATGCAGGCTGCTATACAAAAATTTAAAAGCAAGTTATGCTTATTTTTATAATTTGAAACAGGACTTTGGCAATAATTGCAAAAAAATTAAATAATTACAATTATAATTATTATTACAAGAGCATCTGTTGACGATTATTCACTGAATTCTAAAAGGGAAGTTGAGAGCTTTGTTTTTTGTGAAGTTAGTGTCATCATGTTACATCTTGCTTTATAAACAAATATTTTAGAGCAACACTTCCAGCATGGCTCAAGGGACAGAAACCATTCAATGCAAACCCCCAAATATGTTAGCAGATGTCATTAAATTAATCAACCAACAAGTTGTTTAAAGCAAATGTAATCTTAATAAATGTTTGAATGGACTAATTTCTGGTTCATCATATTATTTGCCTTATCTAAAGCATGGACCGCAAAGTGCAGAGCTTTCTTAACATATTTTGGAGGAGAGGAGGTAGGGATAGGAACATTTACACCATGCTGTGTTCATTTAGATGTGTTGTTATGCAGTAGATCCAAATAAAACTTGTGAAACTCAGCCTCTGAGAATTCCACACCCCAAGGTCATGTGTATTTTCAAGTTGTGGGTCTTTTGTTCTGCTATTGACTATTAAATGTCAACTCCTTGCCACCCCCAGAGGTTAGAGGTGGATGTAAATGGGAAGCTGCGATTTAATAATACAGTATTAGCTTGTATTATAGTTGCTACTGTTGTTAGTAATTGAATGGAACTGGGAAGCGTGGGCTGAGAAAATGTCTCGCTATTTCAGCAATGTTTAACCTCTTGCTTGCTTAACAGAGAGCTTTTCTCTACTTCAGAGATTTTCTTTTGAAGCTATGTTCCTCTTGTCAATTGGCAGTGTATTCTGATTGTGTATGTAGAAAGAATTCAGTGTGGAAAACTACTGAACAGTACTCTTCATAGTGAGCAGTCATTAAATGGTAGAAGTTATCTGGTGCCCCTTGTATTTCTTATTACTATTCATGACTTTACTTGGTAGACATGATGGTTTGTCTGATAAATAGAATTGTGATCTTTCATTTATGTCATTCAGTGATGTTAGATTAAGTATAAATGATGGCTGTACAGACATGGGAAATGGATGTTTCCTTAACATTCCAAGGAGAGAGTTCAGGTTGCAACTAGATGTCCTACATTAATAGAAACGGTTAAATCATAAAGCTGTTTCATACTTAAAAGTATCATTCAACTGGGTAGGCTTATGCTTTTCAGCAACTAAAGACTGCACTAAGTTACGTTTAAATATTTGTATATTTTAAAATATAAATATTTCTGCTCTAGTTGCATTATAGTTACTGGGAAGAACTTTAGCTCTAGAGTTTATGATTTAAAATAATTCTTCTGGGTAGAGATATTTTATTTTATTTACAAGACAGCTCTACATGAGAGTGACTACTACAAGAAATGGATATTGTTGCAAACACTAGAGGTCAAATGTAAATCTCTTTAAGTTGTTCTCATGTTTTACCCTAAACAAATGTTCTTAATGTTCTTTGTAGGATTCATGTCAGTCATGTGATCTTATGTTAAATATTCATATAAATTTTTAAAGGCTGAGCGGGTAGAGAGGCAGAAAAAGGATACATGAAACACTGAGCAAGGAAGTTTATATCAAACAATTTTCTTTAAATTTATATAGAATCATCCTTTACTACTAAACATTTTGAAATTTTTTAAAACTAATTATTCTGATATAAATACTCAGAATGTGGAATTTCAAACAGAATTATGTTTTTCCAATTTTAATTTAATTTAATTTTGTCTTGAAATATTAATGTATATCTTAACTTTATAACTTACTTGAAAGGCAGTGACATATATAAAATATATTTTAGTATCTCATTGACTTTGTTAGCACAAAGTTTTTCAAGATGTATGCCCTTGTTCGAGTATAAACAGTTTCCTTGAACTACCAATATCTGAAATTCTTTCAGATGAAATTAGGTGTTGTCACAATGAGATGATTAACACTAAAATCAAAATATGCCTCTGGTAATAATAATACCAAAGGTCAATCAGATGAGATTGTAAATTTAAAGTACTAGAAGCATTTTTTCCTGATTTTTTTATACATTTAGCTTTTACATCTTAGTTGTAAGTAAAGTAAAATTAGGTTCCCATAGTAAGCACAGAGTTAGGCATATAAGGAAAACTATTTGGATACAGAATAAGAGTCCCACTGTAAACTGATAAAATTGCCAACTTTGAGGGCACTTATGAAAGATATTTAAGTGTGGTGGCCTCTATTAATTCTTTGCTCTGCAAAGAAATGACCAGACTTTGGAGTTACAACTTGCTCATGTGAAATGCAAATGGATATTCAATACCCCAACAATGGATATTTTGTTAAAACATTAATTCATTTCATTGCAGAAACACTGCAAGTGTGTACAGCACTGCTTGCTTCAGGATGATGAACTTTGATAAAGCATATAGAAAATTATTGAAATAATGTAATTATGTGTCTCATGACGTATTCAAGTTGTCTTTCTTGTTTATCAATTTCTTAAGACACATTAATCAACCCAAAAATTAAATCGAAAATGAAATTGCTAGATAGATTTTTTCCTTACAAATAAGATAGATTCCTATATAAGATTTTTGAGATAAGGATAAATCAATTTGGGTGTTCTGTTATCAAGGCTATATACTGCTTTATTTTTTTTTTGCTTTTTTTTTTCCTACTTACTTATAATGGCAATAGAGAAATATAGCAAGTAATATTAAACCTGAAATATTCTAAAAAGTTTGAAAACATTTTACCAAATACCTTTTAATATGATATTTAAGAGATTATGAGCCTAATAGTTTATCTAGATTTTTTTAAATGTTATTTTTTTTAATTTTTAAGGCTCCTTTGTTAATGAGACCCAAAGACTTTGAATGATATGTTCTTATTAGTCCTTAATACTTGCCCAAATTTGCCATATTAACTCTAGTATTTTTTGTTACTTAATATATTTTAAAGCTCAAGACCCTGGTGAACTAGTAGGCTGGGAAAAATACTTCCTGTTGTTAGGATCATTGCAACAGCCAGGTGACCAATTATCCTTTACCAAACAGACTTAATCACCTTCTGCTTCAACTCCTCCAATGTCCTTTGTGTATAGTCTATTTAAGGTGAGCTGTAGGATCACTTGTGGAAATATCCTGATTTTCCAATTAAATTGGTAATCATACAACAAAGCAATTGGTCCCTTGTGCTTTAAATCACCTTGACATTAAGGAACTAATATTATTATAATGGATGAGATACTGTTTTGATGAACTCTGAGTTCCAGTGAGTCTTAATAAGGGTTTTCTGAAAGAGAATAAACTAGGTAATAGTATAAGTGCATGACATAATGTGTGTGTGAGTGTATATTTTTGGGAGATTCACCTATACAATAAACATGCAATGAGGTTGATCTAGAACATGAAAGTTCAAGACATGCTACTTAATACAAAAATAAATTGCATAATAAGCTGTAATGCTCATACATAATTTTTCAGTGGCAAATGTGTCTTTTAATTATTATTATTTACTTAGGCTAGTGTGCTTGAGCACATACCAGTTTTTTTGGCATGAAAATGTCATTCAAAAGCTCTCATGCTGATTGGCAAGGGAAGGGACAATTGAAAATGAAAATTTGCCAGGAATAAGAAACAAAATGGATGTGTACATAATGAAGAGTTTACAATACTGTGTTAATTATGAGAAATATATTGAGTTCTGATAAAGAATGTGAAAATCACTGCCTATAAAAAGATATATCAGGTTTACTTTCTACACATCTTTAGGTAATAAGTCATGCACTTCTAAGGAAAAGAGCCTGGATATTCCTACACATAAAATATTTTTATTTCTTGTGTATCAATGTTTTTCACATATAGATGTGGTAAAATGTGAAAAGAAAAGCAGCTTAATTCTAAACTTTCTTGCTTTAAAACCAAGTAATTAATATTAATTTAATGTGTCTTTTTGTATCAAATCACGTAAATCTCTAAAGCAAAGTGGCTGCTTAGTAAGCTCATTTGCATGTCAATACAGAGAATGTTATTCCAACTCATAACTGGTTTATAGCACTGCTAGCAATTCTAAAACACAACACCAAAGATTTGAAAATAGTTTTTCATTAAGTTTTATTGAAATATATTCACTGTAATTGATAGTTAAGAGAAACTTACTTTAGTAATATATTTTCTCTATGAAAATACCACCAGAGTAACAATTAAAACATATACACCTGAGCTATGTTCCCCAAAGATGATGAAATGGAAATAATTTACATGTGGTGGTTGGACCTCTTCCATCAAACGCATTAGATAGTGTTTTAATGATCATCACGGCCTTATTTTTATTTATTTATTTATTTTTTAATTTCTAAAAGTATAGGTCCTTATTCACATGAAGAGACAAGTGCTCACATGCCCTCTATGGTTATGGGCCACTTTTTCTCCAAGCCCCAGCAATTGCTGTCACCCTGATGTCATTCAGACTCTGAGCTGCCTCATTTAGGAGTAAGGATGTGAACCCTTCATATTACTAATGAAAAAGAGGTAGTGAAAACTGGTAAAAACATTTGCTCTTTCATCATAGGGTACCTATTGATATTTGAACATTTGCTGTTTCAGCCTAGATTTGCTTGTTCATATCAGGAAAGAGAAAAAATAAATACAACAGAAATAGCTACCATTAGAAGTACACTTTATTCATATTAGTCCACTTTATCTACATTAAGTCATTTACCATTTACATAACAAGGGAAAAGTTTCATATTACCTCTCTTTAGGTAATAGAAAGCAGAAACTCACATCAAACCTCTCCGCCTCTCCATCTCATGGTGACATAACCAGGAATAGGAGGATTAGGGAATCAAACCAAGTTCACCAGCTGCACTGCACATGTCTCATACCCTGTTTAGGTCATATATTCAACTGGGTGTGTCTTATTCAAAACTAGGCATTTTTTCCCCTATAATGTTCTCTTTACTAAATGTAAATGCCTCTTATTATTTCTTCAAGACTTTTCCTTAAGTATTAAGTTATATCAAAATTATTATACAGCATATACACACATATAAACATGTTAGTATACACACTTTGGAATGTGTGACACCAAAGGTCTTAAAGAGTTATTTCTTTGTTTTTAATGTTATAACGATGCTATATTATTTGTTTCATAGGCTATCCAAAATATTAGCAGCAGCCAATGTTTCCCTTTGTACCTCAAACAGAATAAGAAAACAATAGAATGAGTAGTTAATGCTTCCTAAGAGTTCAAGAATTTTTGTTTTGTTTTCTTTTCCCTAAAAAGACCTACTGGACACCAAATACAAATGCATTGTGAATTTCAGCCCACTTCAAGCAGTTAGCAATTTTGTTACCACCTACTACTGACTTTTAAAACTTCAGACTATTTACCTGCAAATATTTTGAGTAGTCTGTAAGATAAAATAAAATAATTAAAATAAGATTACTAGCTCGAAGTCTAATACCACAAGAAGTGGTCTAAGGTGGGCTCTTGAAGGCTTTGGAAACACTAAGTAGTTTATTCTATTATTTCTAATTCTATTTGAGGTAAAAAGATATATTGACTAGTTATTGCTGTTTGTTTTTATACAGCATTTAGGTTGACTGAGAAGGAGAAGGAGTAAGTGACTACTGCTGGCAATAATTATGACACAGCTCCCAGATGAGCCTTAGAGTTGCATCAGATTCCCTCCTGAATCATCATTATACAAGTTTTTGGTTGTCCTTATTAAATGAATCCCAAAGGAGACTAAAAAAAAAAAGTTTGGGGCCGAGCCCGTGGCGCACTCGGTAGAGTGCTGCGCTGGGAGCGCGGCGACGCTCCCGCCGCGGGTTCGGATCCTATATAGGACTGACCGGTGCACTCACTGGCTGAGTGCCGGTCACGAAAAAACGACAAAAAAAAAAAAAAAAAAAAAAAAAAGTTTGATTTTGTGGAGAAAGTTTAACTTTAAAGTAGAAAGATTATAGGGGTTTTATTTAATATTTACATATTGGTTAGCAATACCCAGTGTTTCACTTCTGAAATGAAGACAGGTATAAAAGTTTTTAAATTTTTAATTTTTTGCACCATTGTGTATACTACTCATTTGACTCACTGTTCCTTACTCTCCTTTGATTCCTGTAAGAAGTTTATTCACTCCGACAACTACAATCGTCATCTCTTCATAGATAGCTTCCAAATCTATAGCATGGACACAGATTTTAACTGCATTAATGTATTTGCAAAGGTCTACTGAACATTTTAAGTTGGTTTCATGGTAACAGCACCAACTCCATGAACTTATCATCTCATCCCTGACATGGTCCCCCATCCTGATTTTTCTGCCTGTCAGTTAGTAACACGCTCTTTTTTTGCTCATGTTGGTCTGAAAATTCATAGATATTTTAAATTCACATCATTCCTCCTATACTATATGCAGTGAGTCCACAAGTTTTGACATCTTTCCTTTTGTCATGTAGCTTTGCCTAATTCTCTATTCTCTTTTATTTTCCCCTCTTATTTCATTTACCTTGACCCAGACTATCCAATCTCGATCAAAATTATTTTGGTATTGTTTACGTAGGCCTCTTTTATTCTTGGATTTTTTTCTGCTATAATGATAATTAGAGTTAATAATATCAGCTAAAATATTTGATGATATGTTATATGCCATGCATGGTGTTAAGTATTTATAAGCATGATTTCATTTTATATGCACAACACCCAATGACGTAGATTAGGAGAAGCCAGGGATTAAAGAGTTGTCTATAAAGCTGGGACTCAGACCAAGTTCTGTTTGAAACCAGCTGCATGATCAAATCATAATCATTATGCTCTGCTGATACAGATTTTATAGTTCTTCTATATTGCTCTTGATTAAAGTAAGCCTTCAAATGCCACTTTGTTCAGAATTCATCAGTGGATCTCTAATTTTTACCACATTAAGTTAAAATGCTCTGCCTGCTTTGAATATCCTTCTAATTGGTTCTATACCATGCAAATAGTCAATTTGATTTTCAGTAGTCTCAAAGATTAGTCAAAATATAATGTATGGTTTCTTACCTCTATGTAAATACAATGCCCTGTGTGGACTATTATATTTTCAAGAATCCCAGCTTAGACCCCACTCTTCTGTACTCACTTGGCTTTTCTTACACTGTAAGAGCAGATTGTGCTTTTATATGCTTTTCAGAGTCTCTGTAGCTTCTGTTGCAACAAATGTCATATCAGTCCTACTCTGGATATCACCAAGATATCCATTTAAAAAAAAAATATATATATATATGAATTTGTTTTCTGTTGTTACATGAAAATTACTACTGATGTAGTGGCTTAAACATTTATGATCTCACAGTTTGTATGGGCCACAAGTCTGAGTGCAGGTAAGCCAGGTCCTCTGCTCAGGATCTAACAAAGTTTCAGCTAGGGCAGGGTTCTTATATGAGGCTCAGGGTCTTCCTCTGAGATTACCTAGTTATTGCAAGATTTATTTTTTTGCAGCTCAGAACTCATAGAGGCTTGTTTCTTCAAGGACAGCAGGAGAATAGCTCTGACATTAGTTTCTGACCTCTAGGTCCACTTTTAAAGGGCTCACTTCATCAGGGACCAGCTAGAAAAAACTCCCTTTCGATATACACAAAGTCAACTGATTTGAGACTTTAACATCCCTTCTACTTCGCCATATATGTAGCATAACCAAAAACCCAATAGAAATCATGTCAACTTTGCTGTATTCTATTGGTCAAAAGAAAGTTAAAATTCCTGCCTGTGCACAAGCTTAGGTGATAATACAACAGTGTGGGTCATTGGGATTCATGTTCGAATCCTGCCTGCCACACCTGGTTAAAGTTCTACTTGAACCTCAGAGTCTTTCTTCATTACTGTCATGTCACTGAGCTCTTCTTTGTCCACCCAGAATTTAAGACCTGAACTGTGCAATGGACAGTCTGGAGTTGCTTTTGGAATTTTTAATGTGTTTTATGCTGTCCTTCTTAATTAATCCTTTTGTAGAAAGAAGCTTAGGAATTTTTTTCATGTGTAAAAAAACTGCACGGTTTAAAATTATTTCACATATATTATTACTTAATTCTTACTGGAATTTTTTTTTTATATATTTCCTTTTACTGTGTAAAAGAATGTATTTTGTACTTACATGTATTTTGTACATGTAAGATTTTAATAGATTTGTACAGTGTTTTGTACATATGGTACTACAATAGATTTATGCTGATGAATTTGGTTATGTTTTCAGATTTTAGATATTAGTAATCTACCTCATTCTCCCATTCTTGTCTTTATGCTTCAACTCATTGAAAACCATAGCAAGGATGTTTTATTATGACTTTATTTCCTGCAACATGGAATCCTTTCATGCAAATTATAAATTTATATTACATATTATGCTTTACAGATGATATAGAAATTATGTAGAAGGTGAAAATGATATTTTACATTTGCTATTCAGAAGAAGTGCAAGAAAGCTATTTTATTTTTACTTTGAAAGGAAAACTTCACATTTTTTTTTTTAAACTTCACATTTTGAAAGAAGGCCATCTTCAAAAGAATGTCACACATACCATGCTAATAATTTATTCTTGCTTATTTAGTCTGAATACTGGCAAATAATTGGACAATTACTTTCACTAACATTAATTATACAGAAAAATGCCATTGCACTTACATCTTTTATATTTTTGATTAATTAAGGAAATTTCATCTTGACAAAAGCTAAAGAAAATTACCTCGTGCATAAATTACAATTTTTACTTCCATATAAAGAATAATTTTCTTAAAATAATTAAGATCATATTTATTGTAAGAAAAATTAATTCAATGAACATATTAATCACCTGCTCTGTTTCAGGTGCTTTTTCAGCTGCTGGGGTTGAGAGAGGCAGGAATGATAGAGACAGAGTACCAGCTCTAGACAAAGTATAATGTCTGGCATCAATAAGTTTTAAGATGAAATGAATAATGGGTAAAGGATTACTAAGGAACAAGGGTGCCACCTAAGATAGGAGTTATCACAGAGGCCAAGATTTTGCCGTTCTGATGTGTACCATTAAGTCATTTCTGATCAAAGTTAACTTATGTTATTTTAAAATGTGTTATTCTAAAAAGTGTTAATGCTTTTATTCAGAATTATAACTTTGAGAAAAAATAAAATTGGTTAAAATCAGGGACTTCAGGAAAGAGTTTATCATCCAGTGGAAAATACATTAGTTTGGAAGAATGTTGAATACTGAGCATCTACTCATGGACAATAACGTTATGATTATCATATCTCAATTTGATGTGATACCTTAAAATCCTCTGGAGTTACCTTTAAATTGGAAGATCCTACCCTTTCTTAAATATCAAATTGCTGGCAAAAACCAAAAGGCTCACATCATGAAAAAAATGATTCTATTTATTTGTGATTTTCTTGTTCATAAAAATCAGCTCTCTTCACTGTTTGGCACTATAATATATTTAAAGTATGTTAGGTCATTTTTTTCTTTCCATTTTTAAACACTATACAGAACAGAACATGTCGCAACTATATTCTGGGACCTAAAGCTAATTTCTGAGAATAAGTTTATACGCTTTGTGCGTTCTACAGTTTATTTGTACAGAACTTCACATTCTTTGATAACAAACTTAAGTGCTCTAAAATCTATCTTCCTTTAAGGCAATCATTGAGTGAGTTGGTATTTATATCAAATGATCCATTATCCTAGACACTGTGGCATTATTAGGGAAAAGGAAATGCTTAGAATGCTTTTTGGGTTTGTGCACATGCTTGAGAAACCACAGTGTTTGTTGGTTATTATGTAATTGTTTTCTCTTTCCAAAAACTGTGACATCATGGTACTATGTAAGAAAAAAGCAAACAAAAATAAAGGGGATAAAAATACATCTACAACTTTACAAATTAATGCAACAATGAAATAAACAATATCTTGATAATTTGACAGAGTATCAAAAGTTACTGAGTTTTACAAGAGTGCAGAGGGTATTGAAAGAACTTGAACAAATTCTGCCAAAACTTAGCCTGAATAATTTCCTTGGTGAGATTTCTCATAAAGCTATAATTAATTGTAAAAAAAAATAAAAACTGAAGAGAAAAATTCTGGATAATACTTTGCATTTTAAATCTGCATACTTAAAGTTAATGACAATAACAATTTCAAATAAATACCCTCTGCACTGTTTATTTTCTTTTGGCAAGTGCCCTACTTCCCTGTTTCCTGAGGCCCGAGGAAGGTGAAAGGCTTTCATTGAGTTCATTTCCCTGTCTGTACACAAATAGTATGACTTCATTGATAATGTCTGGAGTGGACTGTGTGCCCAGCTGTGAAAACTGCTCTCAATGCTAGCACTCTCCTGGACATCTAGTTAATTATATATGTTTTCCTGAACATCTCGGTCAAGCTAACTGTATAAAAATCAGTAGAGGGAGCTCAAGAAGGCATTAAGGATACCTTGATACTGGCTTTCTAATGTCACTATGTTTCTCCTCAAAAATAGTCAAGTATTGGAAAAAAAGATATTTTAAAATGCTATATAGTCTTTTTAAGTTGTGAAATTCACAATTAATTAGCTGAAGAAGCTATATCATTTCTCTCTAAATGTCTGTATCCTATTTGTAATAACAATAGACTGTAAATTGGTTTGATTTACAAATTGGTCACATACTATGGAAACCTCACTATGTGATACCCAGGATTTTAGTGCCCTAGTTTTTAGATCTTAGCACTGGGTTCTTGATCCAGAAAAAAGAACACAAAAACCAGATAGCTAGTATCAAAAGACTTCTATAAAACATCAGCAGTCTTAAATTAAATCTGTGATAGTCATGAGACTATTGCAGGCCATATCCTAAAGTTTTGCTGTTTAGCTTAACTACTGGACTTAAAAATAGTTTTTTGTACTATCCCATCACCTTCCAAGCTTTTAAAACTGGCACAAAGCTAAAACACATCAATCCTCAGAAACTGTTAAACAGACATGATGTTTTCAGGTAGCAATTTCATACCAAGAGCCGTGTCTCATATTTATATAACTTATAAATTTGAAAACAACAACTATCTCGGGTCATTTTTTTACTGAGATTTTTCTAAATGATATTTAAAAGTCCTATTAAAAATATAAAATTTGCTAACTTAAAATACATTCCCAATTAAACTTTTAATTTTTTTTCTATTTATCAGAGAGTATTGAGTATGCCCCCAAGGTTGTGTTGAAAACCTGCAGTGCTATAAGAAAGAACTATTACATAGAAACGTTCCTGAAAAGGAAAAAAATTTTATTTCTAATGAATTCTTAACATAGTTTCTTTGTGATAATGTTATTCACTCAATATAATACTATATCAATAGCTTTTTCCCTTAAATAGTGGCATTTTGGGAATTAATCAACGTTTGCTATATGGCACTTAAATTTAATAGCAGCATATATAATTTAGTGAGATACATTAAAGTCAGTTTTTAGTAAAATTTGTATATTACTTGCTATTATTTGGCATTCGGTCTTTATATAATAAATGCCTAATGATCTGCAAACTTTTGAAATTTATTTACATTTTTATTGTGATTATAACATTTCCCTAAAAATTGAATTACTTGGTAAAATCACAAGATCACCTTTAAGTGAAAGAAATAGCTTTTACAGTATTACTTTGTGTAATGATTACATCAATACACTGAGGGTAGTAACGGCAGAGATATTATTTGAACATAGTGTGGTGGATTATAATCTCATTAATTTAACATTGAAAATGCACTTTTTGAATTTTTATTGACATTTGCTTACTAGTGAATGTTTTAATATTTTTCTTAGAAGTAATTCTTTTTTTTGTAACATTTTCTCTTTTGACCATAAACCCAATAGAACTTTCACTTGATTTTACAGAATCGATGATAGACTCTGTGAAATAATAGTAATTGTTTACTGAGCTATTATTGTGCCTCAGGCACATTTCTAGACACCATATATATTATTTCACTAAAACTTTAGAAGAATTTTTAAAGTAGATCAAGATTTCGCCCAAGACCTCTGGGAGGTTAAAGGCCACACTGTCACAGACAGGAAGCACAGACTGGCCTCTCGTGCTCAAAAGGCCCCAGGGTGGCGTCTCTGTATGTTAAGAACCCAGTGACTTTACTGTCTTATTTTCCATGGAAGCTGAATTTTTTTCAGTGTCTAAAGTCTTCATTAAAAATATATTATGCCCAATATGTTTTTCTAGAAAACACGTGGGTTCCTTCAGTATGTAAACATTTCTTCAAAGTAACTTATTTCTTGAATATCTAAGATTCCAAACAAAATTTAATGTATACGTTATTCTGATGCAATTGTGATTACCCAATATTTTTTAATTACAAAGTTCTAAATTGTTAGCAAAAGCCAAAAGAAAGCACCGTGAATTAAAATATTCCCTAATTTAGAGGGAAAATAAAACTAATTTTATTAATGTAATTCTAAATCTTCGTTAATCAAGTTTTACAATTAAATGATGAAATATTGGAACTTCTAATGTAGTAACAGACATCAGCCCAAACATGACATTGAAGCTGACTTACAAATTAAGCAAAATCATAAGGTGACATTTTTACCAGGAACAAACATTTTTATATATGTGTGTGTGCCTATATATACATATAGCATTTGTATGTGCAGATATAAATATATAGGCAAATTGACTGAATTCATACTAACTTTTAAGTAGACTCTGTTATCATGTAATTCAATAATGAGATAACTGAGATTAAGCCATTTCATTTTAGTTGGAATTAGACTCAACCATGTATGGGTCTCATTTCAATAACTACACCTTCCAGATTTGTGGATAATTTTGAGCAGACATATTCAGTAACTTCACTTTTTTGAAGCGTTTTCACAATAACTTTTGAATATCAGAAATATATTTATGAGCCACAGAGCTATGATCATGGTAGATGACACATACCAAAGGTTTTGGTTCTGACTGCAAAGTTTTCCTTCAAACAAGCTTGGGTAGAGTAACCTCAAACGTTAGTTAGTTTTTTTGCTTGCTTGCTTGTTTTATGTATGTTATTTTCAGGTTGCCTACTAAATGTGGAACTTTCGAATAGTTTACCCATATTGATTAAGAGTAATAATTATAATATTTAAATTTATTTCAAATTACAAAAGCTGTATTCATTTGTAAAATTGTTTGACAGATTATTTCCTTTTGAAATACAAGTTAACAATGCCTGACTCAGAAAAGTATGGTAATAAATCACGTGCACTTCAAGATATTTCATGTTATATGTTGAGTTGCATTGTGAAATACTTTTACATGTATGAAGTGAACATAAGTATCTTTCTTGGAGGTTGAACCATATAGATGGTAATTTATTACTGACAGTGGATAGTCTAACTTTAATTGAGTTTATCTTGAAATATGTAATAGTCTATTTTTATAATATATTATATTTAAACATATCACCTCTAAAACATCTAAATCAATCAGAATTTTTATACTTATTAAGCTGTAGATAAGTGCATTTTCAATAGAGCATTATGTTGATATATTAAAAATCGTGGATCCACTAGAATCATGTGTATATTAGATATAGTGATTGCAAATGTAGCAAAGCTCTAAATTTGAGACATAAAAAGAATTGAATAACAATAATTATCAAACTAAAAAAAGTGTATTTTATCTTAGTTTATTTTGAATTGTGTTTGATTTTTTTTTTTTCTTTGATGACAGACTAGTTGAGGTATACAGAGAAAAGATTTGGTCAACCAGTGTGGAATAGTTTAATTTGTCCACCAATTCACCTAACATGTGAAGGTTCTGATGGTTTCAATGTTAAAGTATTTATTGTTTTAGGTATGTTTTAGTTATCATATTTTAGATATCAAATTTTACTAAATATTGGGTAGTAATTTAACAGATTCTGTGTAACTCAAATTGTGGCTTACGTAGTAGAGGTGGTTCAGTTGGCCAGGTATAAATGCCTTTTACTTACCTAAGTAGTCTACATATTCAAACATCAATTTTATAGAAAAAAATGAATGAGAAATAGACAGACTAAGGAAACATACAAATAATAAAAAGTGTTCCTAGATATAAATACAGGTGATATATTCATACAGATATCCCCATTCAGATGGTAGAAAGAAAATAACATTGTCTATTTAAAGGAAAATTATTATTATTATTATTCCAGAAAATTATTATTTTTTCACTATTACACTGTATAAATGAGGAATTATCAAATCAAGAAACTTATAGTAATAAAAGAACATCAAAATCTTACTGTGCAATATGTTTAGTCTATTTTTCTGCTTCTAAGCAAAATATTGCATAAACTACCATTTCGATGTATGTTCACTGAAATTAAGTGCAAAAAATTTTCACTTAAACAAAACATTGTTCAAAAAGTATAGGAAATTCTATATATGGTCACCACCAGCCTTGGAGAACCATCATGCATATTAGAACAGTATAAGCGTTACAAGATTGAAGGTCCTAAAGTGTGTTAGAAATTAATGCTCACCAATGTTCGTGACTCTCTTCACTGTGTGAGCATACAGAAAGATTACACTGTTTCATTCTCTTGCACTTAAAAGTGGTCATGTGACTTGTTTGACCCATGAAAGGAGAATAGACAAGACAAAGTCACCTCTGTCTGCAAGTATGTAAGAGCTATTGCATGGTTTTCTGTGTTTTCTTTCCTTGCCATGGCATATTCTAATGCCCATGCTGCGATGAGGGTGTGAAAAGATAGAGTACGCCTCATTAGTTTTTTTTAATGACTCCATGAAAAGACTTTCCCCACCAACCCTCAAAGAAAAAGGAACCAGCAAGAAATACACTTTTAAAAAAACAAGTTACTAAGATTTTAGACTTGTTTGTTGTATAATCTAGACAATCCTGACTATAAATACTGTACAGAAAACCTTTAGAATCTTGCATTTTTATAGACATTTTGAAAATAGTCTTATTGTTTTCATTCCTATGACTAATATCCCACAAACATTTTATATATTTTGATTCTCACTTCTTAAAACACATTAAGAAGGTAAGATAATCAAAATATTTCCCTTTCATTATTTGTTAAAAAGTAAATTCTCATATTTTATATGTTGCTAACTATATGTATGTCTATAAATCCATGCCTGTATGGATTTGCACTTGTGCGTGGGTGGGTATGCTGCTACTGGGTGTGTGCTTATTCAGCTTGCTGTTGTACAATATAAAATCTTTCTAAAAATTTTTTTTGAAGATTCTCACTTCTTAATTGTGTGAATGTTTACCACTTAGAACTAGCTTTACATTCTAAAGTATACACTTCTATAAGAATTTTTATAAGAAATTTCCAAAACAGAAAAATGGATTTTTAAATAACAATTTATTGAACCATGTCACAATAATACCATATTTTACTTTTTTTTTCTGTAATGGTTCCTCTCTTTGATATGCACTCACATTTTTCTTACTGATCATTTTGTTTGTCTAAACAACTTTTCAAAAGAATTAGGATGTTCTTGATGCTTACAAACTCATCATCAAGAAGCACAGGTTTTGTATTTGGTGTCATCCTCCAGAAAAAAAATTAAGTCAAGTTTGGTTCCATACTAATCACACATTCTGTATTTGAGTGATTGCCCACAACATAGCATACTCTGACATGTTTGACTGTAATGAATGGAATATAGCTCAAATAGCAATTTAGAAATAAATTTCCATTTGGAATAGCCTTGTGCAAGAAAAGTACAAATTAAATCCTCTTAGTGCATTAAAATGCAAATATAAGAAGGCAATCCAATTGAGTTACATTGATAATAGAACATATAACACAAATGGAAATTCCTCCCAAATAATTAAGTTATAGCTATATAAATCACTGATGTGTGCATTTGAATTTTGTTCCTTTCGTGCATGCTTGAAAGTTCATTAACTTTGGATCACATTAGAATACATTTTGTTTATCTCCCACAGACCAGTCACTAGGCAAGTCCTTTTCTCCACTGAGGCCAATGAAGGCTCTTCACTGCATTGACTATACTACAGCTAAAGCTTTAAACTCTGCCAGCAGGTTTTGTCTTAGACATAATTATGTTAAGTTCTGAAATTGGGGCATCACTCCAGGAAGTTTAATGTATTGAGTTTTTCCGGTAAATAATTTTAAGTCTAAAATATGAATTATAATGAGAGTGGTAATGTTTATTCGCCAGTTGTGTAATCTTGAGAGAAAACAAAAAGCTTTAAAGAAAGTTCAGCTTAGAAACTCTGAAAAAACATTCTTCTTATGGTGGATGTGTGTACGTATGGGTGTATGTGGAGGTCAGATATAGTATCACTTTAGCTATTGGGATTTGAGATTCTAAGAGTTCGTATTTTAAACTGTGTGTAAAAATTTAAAGATCCAGGTACCCTAAAAAATGTGTATCTTATAACAATTATGGGAGCCCAAAAAGAGAAAAACAGAAAGAAAATAATATGCTTTGAACATTTAAATTGGTAATGATGCCAATTATATATGCAATCGGCATGGAGAATTAACAATTGTTAAAGATTGTCATATGGAATTGACATATGATAGACTCATCAAACCAAATTAAATTTATTTAAATGTAGAAAGTTTATAGCATTGCTTTAAATACAAATCAAGCTAAAGTCAATAACCTGTAAAAGTGAATTTTTTTAACACTGTAATTTAATGTCTTATACAAGAAACAAAATGACCCAATTAAATATAAATTGCAGATGGCTAATTACAAAAAGAAGTGGAGATATTGTTTAAGTTAATTTTTCTAATTTTAACAGTTGCTAAACGACTATAGACATTAGATTTGAGTCTTTAAATGATAACCAGATAAATATTTTAAGGGTATAATAGTTGATTATTTCATTAACATCATAATACTAATAGTTGTCATTATCTGAGATCCTAGTGTGTGTCAAAACATTATGTACTATGCATACATAATCTTATTTAATTCTTAAAACAGCTTCAAGATGGAATGATTACACAGGTGAAGCTGAAGTAGAGAGAACTTAAATAATTTGAGTAAAGCCACATAGCTAATTATTGACAGAGTCAAAATAAAATTCATGCAGGTATTTTTGCATGGGACTGATAAGGCTTGTTCTCTCATCTTTTACATTTAAAAATTTTTGGAATGTATAAGTCACTGTATCACATCTTCTCTTAGCTGCTCAAGGGCATTGCTTCAAGGGTTCTTCCCTCTCTGCTGCCTCATCAGTTCCTTGTGCTCTGCTGGATCATTTTCATCAGCATAAAAAGAGTTATTTTCTTCATCTGTAAACTCACCAAACAGGCAAAACTCTTTTGACTGTAATTATTCTTCAGGTATCACTCCATTTCTCTCCTTTATTTTATGGTAAAATTCCTGGAAAAGCTGTCACTACCCCTGTCTCAAATTTCTTTCTGCACATTCTCTCCTGAATCTATCTTCCATTCCCTGAAATCTATTCGTATCAAAGTCAGCAGTGTCTTATGCATTACTAAATACCTTGGTCAGTTTTTAATTCCCAGTTTGCTTCAGCTATTAGATGATTTGCCGTAGGGATTACTTCCTTGCCCTTTAAACATTTTCTTCACTTGTCTTTCGGGACACCACAGTCTCATTTTTCTCCCGACTCTCAGGCCACTCATTCTCAATTTTCTTTGCAGGATCTTCTTTACCTCTTACTCCAAAACAGGAGTTTCCAAAATTTGGCACTATTGAAATTCTGCATTGATAATTCTTTATTGTGGGGGTTGTCCTATGCATTGTATGATGTTTAGCAGAATTCCTGGCCTCTTATCTACTAGATATCAATACACCCTCATCTCCTGTTGTGACAACCTAAAATGTCTCCTGATATTGCCAAATGCCCTTTGGAGAACCACCGTTCTAAATGGTAAAGTACTCTCAGGCTAATCCTAGAACCTTCTGTGTGCACTGTCTTGGCGCTCCCATCCAAATTTCTGACTTTCAATACCTGCTGCACACTTTGGGCTAAAACTCTTTCTTAACCTCTAGACTTGTATATCCAACTGCCATCTCAATATCTACAACTGAGTATCTATTAAGTCCCTCAAACTTAATGTGTCATAAACTGAGATGCTTATCTAGACCTCTTCCCACAACCAAGATAAAAACCCTGCTTGTCCTGCAGACTTCTCTATTTTCTAAATACTTAAATACTCATGTCACACCTTGGGGTCATGTTAACCCATTTTCTCCTGCTCCTCATATCAGATTCTTTAGCAATTCTTTTAGGTTAACTTCAAAATGTATATATAATCGGAACTTAGTTTCATCACCTCCACTGCTGTTACCCTTGAATAAGACATTGCTATTTCTCCCTGGATTATGTTAGTCTTATTACTGATCTCATTGCTTTTATCTGCCCCCTCAATGCATTATCAACAAAACAGACTGGATGATCTTATGAAAACCTGTCAGGTAATGTCACTCCTGTGCCAGATCCTGTTGCAGCTTCCTATGTATTTAGAGTAAAAGCCAATGTTGTTAAAATGGCCTGCAGTTGCTTACTCAGACTGCCTCTTACCCTATTCATTCTGTTACCTCACTGAGTTATTCTTTATGATGACTCTTGTAGCTTCCATACTTTATGTTTTACTGTTGTGAACATTCCACAACAAAAAATATATCACGGTTCCCTTATCCACTATATTTGTGGTGGACTCAGTTGTTTCTGGCATTTTTACCATTAAAACAATACTGTTACAAATATTCGAGTACATATTTTTCTATGCATACGTGTGAGAATTTCTCTAGGGTACTCTCCCAGAAAAATTGCTATCTATGTGGGTGTTAACCTTACTAGACATGCTAAATAGTTTTCTAAAGTGATTGTGCCAATTTACCTTCCCATTAATAGTGTTTGGTTTTCTAATTGCTTCATATTCTCATTAATATTTGATATTATCAAGATTATTTTATGAAAAATCACCTACTGCTTGCTGTGTAATGATATATTTCTGATGTTTACTTGCATTTACCTAAAAATACTAAAGGTGAACATAATTTTAAATATCAATGGGACTTTAACATATTCTTTTCTGTAAAATTCCTATTCATGTCTGTTTTTTTGTCCTTTTGTCTACGGCACTTTTTTTTTTTTTTTTTTTTCTTTTTTTACCCTTAACTTTATTATATGAATTATGACTAAAAGAATGACTTTTTTGAAAAACAAAATTACCAAAATATTCACAGCCATATAATGGCCAGTTTATTCAAGGCTTTCTTTTTTGTTTTTTTTAAATTTTATTTTGTCGATATACATTGTGGCTGATTATTGCTCCCCATCACCAAAACCTCCCTCCCTTCTCCCTCCCCCCCTCCCCCCCAACAATGTCCTTTCTGTTTGCTTGTCATATCAACTTCAAATAATTGTGGTTGTTATATCTTCTCCCCCCCCCCCCCCCGGTTTGTGTGCGTGTGCGTGTGTGTGTGTGTCTGTGTGTGTGTGTGTGTGTGTGTGTGTGTGTGAATTTATATATTAAATTTAGCTCCCACCAATAAGTGAGAACATGTGGTATTTCTCTTTCTCTGCCTGACTTGTTTCACTTAATATCATTCTCTCAGGGTCCATCCATGTTGTTGCAAATGGCAGTATTTCATTCGTTTTTATAGCTGAGTAGTATTCCATTGTGTAGATATACCACATTTTCCGTATCCACTCATCCGATGATGGGCATTTGGGCTGGTTCCAACTCTTGGCTATTGTAAAGAGGGCTGCGATGAACATTGGGAAACAGGTATACCTTCGACTTGATGATTTCCATTCTTCTGGGTATATTCCCAACAGTGGGATAGCTGGGTCGTATGGTAGATCTATCTGCAATTGTTTGAGGAACCTCCATACCATTTTCCATAGAGGCTGCACCATTTTGCAGTCCCACCAACAATGTATGAGAGTTCCTTTTTCTCCGCAGCCTCGCCAGCATTTATCGTTCATAGTCTTTTGGATTTTAGCCATCCTAACTGGGGTTAGATGGTATCTCAATGTGGTTTTGATTTGCATTTCCCGGATGCTGAGTGATGTTGAGCATTTTTTCATATGTCTGTTGGCCATTTGTATATCTTCCTTAGAGAAATGCCTACTTAGCTCTTTTGCCCATTTTTTTTTTTTTTTTAGACATTAAAAATGTGTGTTTTTTTTTTTTAATTTTATTTTGTCGATATACATTGTAGCTGATTATTGCTCCCCATCACCAAAACCTCCCTCCCTTCTCCCTCCCCCCCATCCCCCCCAACAATGTCCTTTCTGTTTGCTTGTTGTATCAACTTCAAATAATTGTGGTTGTTATATCTTCTTCCCCCCCCCCCCGGTTTGTGTGTGTGTGTGTGTATGTGTGTGTGTGAATTTATATATTAATTTTTAGCTCCCTCCAATAAGTGAGAACATGTGGTATTTCTCTTTCTGTGCCTGACTTGTTTCACTTACTATAATTCTCTCAAGGTCCATCCATGTTGTTGCAAATGGCAGTATTTCATTCGTTTTTATAGCTGAGTAGTATTCCATTGTGTAGATGTACCACATTTTCCGTATCCACTCATCTGATGATGGGCATTTGGGCTGGTTCCAACTCTTGGCTATTGTAAAGAGTGCTGCGATGAACATTGGGGAACAGGTATACCTTTGACTTGATGATTTCCATTCCTCTGGGTATATTCCCAGCAGTGGGATGGCTGGGTCGTATGGTAGATCTATTTGCAATTGTTTAAGGAACCTCCATACCATTTTCCATAGAGGCTGCACCATTTTGCAGTCCCACCAACAATGTATGAGAGTTCCTTTTTCTCCGCAGCCTCGCCAGCATTTATCGTTCATAGTCTTTTGGATTTTAGCCATCCTAACTGGGGTTAGATGGTATCTCAATGTGGTTTTGATTTGCATTTCCCGGATGCTGAGTGATGTTGAGCATTTTTTCATATGTCTGTTGGCCATTTGGATATCTTCCTTAGAGAAATGCCTACTTAGCTCTTTTGCCCATTTTTTAATTGGGTTGCTTGTTTTCTTCTTGTAAAGTTGTTTGAGTTCCTTATATATTCTGGATATTAATCCTTTGTCAGATGTATATTTTGCAAATATTTTCTCCCACTCTGTTGGTTGTCTTTTAACTCTTTTAATTGTTTCTTTTGCTGTGCAGAAGCTTTTAGTTTGATATAATCCCATTTGTTTATTTTTCCTTTGGTTGCCCGTGCTTTTGGGGTCGTATTCATGAAGTCTGTGCCCAGTCCTATTTCCTGAAGTGTTTCTCCTATGTTTTCTTTAAGAAGTTTTATTGTCTCAGGGTGTATATTTAAATCCTTAATCCATTTTGAGTTGATTTTAGTATACGGTGAGAGGTATGGATCTAGTTTCATTCTCCTGCATATCGATATCCAGTTATCCCATCACCACTTGCTGAAGAGGCAGTCCCTTCCCCAGTGAATAGGCTTGGGTCTTTTGCCCATTTTTTAATTGGGTTGCTTGTTTTCTTCTTGTACAGTTGTTTGAGTTCCTTATATATTCTGGATATTAATCCTTTGTCAGATGTATATTTTGCAAATATTTTCTCCCACTCTGTTGGTTGTCTTTTAACTCTTTTAATTGTTTCTTTTGCTGTGCAGAAGCTTTTTAGTTTGATATAATCCCATTTGTTTATTTTTCCTTTGGTTGCCCGTGCTTTTGGGGTTGTATTCATGAAGTCTGTGCCCAGTCCTATTTCCTGCAGTGTTTCTCCTATGTTTTCTTTAAGAAGTTATATTGTTTCAGGGTGTATATTTAAATCCTTAATCCATTTTGAGTTGATTTTAGTATACGGTGAGAGGTATGGATCAAGTTTCATTCTCCTGCATGTGGATATCCAGTTGTCCCAGCACCATTTGCCGAAGAGGCATTCCCTTCGCCACTGAATAGGCTTGATGCCTTTGTCAAAGATCAGCTGACAGTAAGTGTGTGGGTTGATTTCTGGATTCTCTATTCTATTCCATTGGTCAGTGTGTCTGTTTTTATGCCAGTACCATACTGTTTTGGTTATTATAGCTTTGTAGTATAGCTTAAAGTCAGGTAGTGTTATGCCTCCAGCTTTATTTTTTTTGCTCAGCATTGCTTTGGCTATGCGTGGTCTTTTATTGTTCCATATAAATGTCTGGATAGTTTTTTCCATTTCTGAGAAAAATGTCTTTGGAATTTTGATGGGGATTGCATTGAATTTGTATATCACTTTGGGTAGTATGGACATTTTCACTATGTTGATTCTTCCAATCCAAGAGCATGGGATATCTTTCCATCTTCTTGTATCCTCTCTAATTTCTCTCAGCAGTGTTTTGTAGTTCTCATTATAGAGATTTTTCACCTCCTTGGTTAACTCAATTCCTAAGTATTTTATTTTTTTGGTGGCTATTGTAAATGGGCAGGCTTTCTTGATTTTTCTTTCCGCATGTTCACTATTGGAGAAAAGAAATGCTACTGATTTTTGAGTGTTGATTTTGTATCCTGCTACTGTGCTGAAATCATTTATCAATTCCAACAGTTTTTTTTTAGAGGTTTTAGGCTGTTCGATATATAGGATCATGTCATCTGCAAACAGGGACAGTTTGACTTCATCTTTTCCAATCTGGATGCCCTTTATTTCCTTCTCTTCTCTGATTGCTCTGGCTAGTACTTCCAACACTATGTTGAATAGGAGTGGTGAGAGTGGGCATCCTTGTCTAGTTCCTGTTCTTAAAGGAAAAGCTTTCAGCTTTTCCCCATTCAGGATGATATTGGCTGTGGGTTTGGCATATATGGCTTTAATTATGTTGAGATACTTTCCCTCTATACCTAACTTATAGAGGGTCTTTGTCATGAATGAGTGCTGAACTTTATCAAATGCTTTTTCAGCATCTATAGAGATGATCATATGGTCCTTGTGTTTGAGTTTATTAATATGGTGTATCACATTTATTGATTTGTGTATGTTGAACCAACCTTGCATCCCTGGGATGAATCCCACTTGATCGTGATGCATAATTTTTCGTATGTGTTGCTGTATTCTGTTTGCTAGTAATTTAGTGAGGATTTTTGCATCTATATTCATCAGGGATATTGGCCTGTAGTTTTCTTTTTTGGTTATATCTTTACCTGGTTTTGGTATCAGGATGATGTTTGCTTCATAGAATGAGTTTGGGAGATTTGCGTCCGTTTCAATCTTTTGGAATAGTTTGTAAAGAATCGGTGTCAATTCCTCTTTGAATGTTTGGTAAAATTCTGCTGTGAATCCATCTGGTCCTGGGCTTTTCTTTGTTGGGAGCCTTCCGATAACAGCTTCAATCTCCTTTATTTTTATTGGTCTGTTCAAATTTTCTACGTCTTCACGGTTCAGTTTTGGGAGCTTGTGTGTGTCCAGAAATTTATCCATTTCCTCCAGATTTTCAAATTTGTTGGCGTATAGTTGTTGATAGTAGTCTCGAATGATTCCTTGTATTTCAGATGAATCAGTTGTAATATCGCCTTTTTCATTTCTAATTTTTGTTATTTGAGTCTTCTCTCTTCTTTTTTTTGTTAGCCATGCTAATGGTTTGTCAATTTTATTTATCTTTTCAAAAAACCAACTTTTTGATTCGTTGATCTTTTGAATTGTTTTTTGGTTTTCAATTTCATTCAGTTCTGCTCTGATCTTAATGATTTCTTTCCATCTGCTAACTTTAGGTTTGGATTGTTCTTGTTTTTCTAGTTCTTTAAGGTGAAGTTTTAGGTTGTTCACTTGCCATCTTTCTATTCTTCTGAAGTGAGCGTTTAATGCAATAAATTTCCCCCTCAATACTGCTTTTGCAGTATCCCACAGGTTTTGGTATGATGTATCATTGTTTTCGTTAGTTTCAATAAATTTTTTGATTTCCTGCTTGATTTCTTCTTGGACCCATATGTCATTAAGTAGAATGCTGTTTAATTTCCATGTGTTTGTATAGTTTCCAGAGGTTCATTTGTTATTAATTTCTAGTTTTAATCCATTGTGGTCTGAGAAGATACATGGGATAATTCCAATTTTTTTGAATTTATTGAGACTTGATTTGTGACCTAATATGTGATCTATCCTGGAGAATGATCCATGTGCTGATGAGAAGAATGAATATTCTGAGGTGGTTGGGTGGAATGTTCTGTAGATATCTGCCAATTCCAATTGGTCTAGAGTCTTGTTTAGATCTTGTGTTTCTCTACTGATTCTTTGCCTAGATGATCTGTCTAATATTGACAGTGGGGTGTTCAGGTCCCCTGCTATTATGGTATTAGTGTCTATTTCCTTCTTTAGGTCTAATAGAGTTTGTTTTATAAATCTGGCTCCTCCAACATTGGGTGCGTACATATTTATGATTGTTATGTCTTCTTGATGGATCAGTCCTTTTATCATTAAGTATTGTCCCTCATTGTCTCTTTTTATGGTTTTTAGTTTAAAGTCTATTTTGTCAGATATAAGAATAGCTACTCCAGCTCGTTGTTCTTTTCTGTTTGCATGGTAAATCTTTTTCCATCCTTTCACTCTTAGTCTGTGTGAATCTTTATGGGTGAGGTGGGTCTCTTGTAGGCAGCATATAGTTGGGTCCTGCTTTTTGATCCAGTCAGCCAGTCTGTGTCTTTTAATTGGGGAATTTAAGCCTTTTACATTAAGAGTTGTTATTGAAAGGTGTTGATTTATTCCTAGCATTTTATTGGTTGTTTGGTTGTCTTAAGTGTCTTTTGTTCCTTGCTTTCTGATTTACTGTTTGTTTTCTGTGTTTGTTGGTTCCTTAGGTTGTAGATAGTGTTTTTGTTAGCTTGTTTTCTCTTCATGAATGCCATTTTTATTATACTAGCGGGTTTAGATTTTTCTTGGGTTTTTATGGCAGTGGTAATTATTTTTCAGGAACCAAACCCAGTACTCCCTTGAGGATTTCTTGTAAGGGTGGTCTTGTGGTAGTGAACTCCCGCAGTTTTTGTTTGTCTGAAAAATATACTATTTGCCCCTCATTTCGGAAGGATAGCCTTGCAGGGTAGAGTATTCTTGGCTGGCAATCTTTGTCTTTTAGTATTTTGAAAATATCATCCCATTCCTTTCTAGCTTTTAGGGTTTGTGATGAAAAGTCTGATGTTAACCTGATTGGGGCTCCCTTATAGGTGATTTGACACTTCTCTTGGTTTTCCCTTTCTTTCTTTCTTTCTTTCTTTCTTTCTTTCTTTCTTTCTTTCTTTCTTTCTTTCTTTCTTTCTTTCTTTCTTTTTCCTTCCTTCCTTCCTTTCTCTCTCTCTCTTTTTCTTTTCCTTCTTTTTCATTCTAATAACAAAAATGCATTTTGGACTCTCTCTGTAAGCAATCAGTTCATTAAAAATAAGCAGAATTTTGTGTCAACGTTTCAATCATCATAGATTTTATTTTATTTGTATTTTCTTTAACTGCACTGATAGGACTCCAGTACTGTCCTAAATAGAATGAATGACAGTAAGCATTTTTGCTTGCTGCTGGTCTTATTACAAATTATTCCAATAAGTAGAATATTCTTGATATATTTTCTTTTGATTTTTTACATATGGATGTCATATTTCATGTTAAGCAGTTCCCTCCTATTCTCAATTGGCCAAGAGTATTTATCATGTGTTTCCTGGAATTTTATCAAATGGATTTTATCTGCATGTACTGAGATGAGCTCCAGTATCAGTATCACCATATTTTAATCTATAAATGTGGTAAATACTAATCAAATTAATAAATTCACGTAATAACTTAATTGAAGTTCTATAATTCTAAAGAGTTTTTTTCATCATATTATACTTTCTTAAAAATTGCTTCTAATTCATATCAGAGCTGGATTGTTGGCCTTTATGTACTACCTAGTACATTGGAGAGCAAGAAGTCTTACGTCACATTTATTTATGACGATATCTACTATGTGTATATAAATATATTCTACTTTCTTATCATTTCTGCTTTCATAATGCTGCTTTTTGGCTATCAAAGACTAGTAACATTTTGGAAGTTTGCCTCAAGTCTTGTCTTTTGCTTCTCTGTCTCATATTCTACAATCCCACCAGCCCTTCGAGGGCTCCCTAAAACACAGTCACCCTGTCTGCCAGGATACTGTGGGCACTGACATGTGCTTCAAACTTCTGTTATCCTTAAATGTATTTTTGTCTTTCTTGAAGGTTTATGTTGGTTGACTTTACTTGGTCAACAAGTATATTAGTTATGATAAGTTAGCTACTATATTATTTTTCTATAATAACATATTAATATTAAAAATTAGCAATACCTCTGAAAAACAGAACCATTTTTTTCTTTAATTTGTGAACTCATTGGTAGACATGTTAAATCTCCCCCAAATGCTATCTGTTTAAGCTGTTTTATTTATTTTTTTGTAAATTTATAAATAATGCAAGTGCCTACCATCAAAGAAGGATAACTCACTTATCCCATCAGTTAACATACACTTTTGTGACAAACTCTGAACTAAGTCATTGAGGCAAAAAAGGCAAAGAACACAGCACCCTACAAAGAGATTCTAATGTAGTGAAGAGACAAATTTTGGATGTGGTTCCAAATGTTAAGAAGGGTTCAGGTACATGTGTCTATGGTATGTAGCCACTAGCTATTTTATTTGTCCATGACTAGCTAAAATTCCTTGTTTCTAAAGCAAACATTATGTCTTAATTATGATTTCTATGAACAATCCCCCAGATCCTGGCATATGGGATGATAAGACAGTCTTCGAACTTTTAAATACTGAACTTTGCCAAGCTGTGGCCCAGACAATGGCTGATAGGTTGATAGAGATTTGGCATTAACGAATAATAAAATATGCATAGTGAGATGTTTTGGTACATACTCAAAGTATCAGTATATATATATATATAGGTATGTATATGTATATATGTACACACACACACACACACACACACACACACACACACACACACACACACACACACCAGTATAAAATATTTACCAGCTTTTATTTGTTTTTTGCTGGGAGAATTATAATGATGATTATTGATTTATAGCCAAAGTAGAAAAATAACTGAGAAAAAAGTATATTTTAAATACATTTTCTTCCTTGTATAATATACTGCTAAACAATTTTGTATACTGCTAATTTCAAGGGTTTTTTTAGTCTTATTTTATTTAGTACCTGCTATATGTATTGTTGTTGCCCACATTTATTTATAGTAGCCTATTTCAGAGTTTATACACAGGTCTATTCATTCCTTAAGAAGTTCTTCATTTAAAAAATAGGAATTGTAAATTTATTCCAGAAACCCTGCATCTACAGTTTCCACTTTGTGTTTCCAATACATGTTATCATATTGAAGACTTTGAGAAATCTCTCAGGATATTCTTTTTTATCTCAGTATTCCTAAATTTTATTTGACCATCTAAGTCTGTTTCCTTCCTATATAAACCCAACAAATATATCACTAGTATTTTGCAGAATGCACTTTGAAAAATATAGTTTCAGATAAGAAATGTATGATTTTTACAATAATACTGTAAGTTAGAATTACTTATTTTTGGTATATCAATGCCTATATTAGCAGGCTGCATTTTCTGGTACAGAGTTACAGCTGTGTTCTAGCTTGTTTGGCTCATTGGCCCAGATCACTGCTGTGAAATTCTGTCCAGCTTTCTCAGTTAATACTCTAATCAAACCCCCCTCTCTATCCCACCTCTTTATCCCACTTTGCAGAAACCCTTATCTCCATAACTCACTCAACCCTAATGATGTAACACCTAAATTTGACACACTCTTAGTAAGTAAATTGGTTTTCTGTTGTATTTACCTCCAAAGTAATCATCATAGCCTTGTTATTCCTCCAGACTGGTCTTGAATTTATCTCCTCTTCCACTGATAATGGGGTCTCAGCATTCCTCACAACCAAGCTCATTGCAACCTGACTATTCCTGAAGATCTCACAGAGATGTAGCATTTTTTTTTTTTTTTTTTTTTTTTTTGGTGGGGACAGGAGGAGAGTGGATGAATTTTCTGGCTTAATACATTTTGTTTCTGAGATATGTGTGTATCAAAGTTGTAAACTACAGTAGGTAGTCACATTTACCAATCTGATGTGAATATCTGGGAAGGATTTTGATTTGGGAAAGATGACCATCTATATGACAATTGAAGCCACAAGACTGAATGGAGAGTCAGGTCGGCTATGAAAGACGAAGCACTGGAACAGAAAGTCACCAGCTTTAAAAGTATATAGAGAATCATGCACTGCTGGGACAAGGTTGATAGAAGGGTGGAGATCAGTGGCCTGTACTCCCACCTTAGACATCTGCAAATCAGGCTGCAGGGTAGCTGTGCAACCCTTCCAGGCAGTGAGCACAGCATGCGGAACAACTAAGAGACCACATGACTGTATATTCCCAGAGGGAAACTCCATGAGAAATCAACCCACCACTTCCCCAGTCCTGGGCTGCTGTTGGATGTCACTATTTTGGGATAGGATCCAGGATTACTCAGAGGCCCACCAACCCAGAGGCCCCACACACCCTGGCAGACAGCAAGGTCATGGGGAGCATGTTGGCTGCCTGGTTACATGACATCCCTCCACCTGAGAACACAGAGCCTTGCTCAACATAGAGGAACTGACCATGCCAGCAAACAGTGAGGAGCATGCCAATCTACGGATCCACACCTCCCTTCCCTTGGGATCTCAGATCCCCACCTGACTAAATATCCCACACCCACCCCAGTGGAGAGCACACCAGCACCAGCAGAGAACATGCCAGGCATGTACAAGCTACCTAGATTCACATACCTTCTGTGGGAGTTCAGTGCCCCATCCAACACAGCAGTTTGTCCACACCAATGGAGAAGATGTGGGGAGCAAGCCAGCACTTACTGCCACCATGCTCACCCAGAACCATGTACAAAGCCCAAACTATCAATATAAAACACTTGTACAAGAACAAGTCTCTCTCCTCAAAAACCACTCCAAAAATTAAAAGAAGCAACTATACCAATAGATGCTTAGAAATCAATGCAGAGATATGAGGAACATGAAAAAACAGGGAAACATAATTCCATCCAAAGAAGACTATAATTCCCCCATACCAGATCCAAAACAACAGGAAATCAGTGAATCAACCGAAGAGAAATTCCAAGTGGCAATACCAAGGAAACTCAACATAATGGGCTAAAAAATATACAGAAATAACAAAGAAGTAAAACAAAACAAAACAAACAAACAAACAAAAAACCCCAGGACATGTCTGAGAAATTCAGCAAAGAGTCAGAAACAATAAAAAGAACCAAGCAGTAATCCTGGAGCCAAAGAATTCCTTTGGTGAAATAAAAAATACAAATGAGAGCATAGGCAGCAGGCTAGAACCAAGGAAGAAAGAATTTCTACACTAGAAGAAGACAGGCTCTTTGAATTAAAACACTTGGGGGGAGAGAGAGAGAGAGAGAGAATATTTTTTTAAAAAAGAAGAAAGCCTATGAGATCTCTCTGATAACTTTAAGCATGCAAACCAGTATTATGAGGAAGAGGAAGGAAAAGACATTGAAAACCTATTCAATGAAATAATAGCTAAAAACTTCCCAAGTATTGGGAGAGATATGGTCTCACAGATTTAAGAAGATCAAAGATACACAAGCAGATTCAACCCAAAGAGGATCTCTCTGAGACACATTCCAGTCAAACTGTCAAAAGTCAAGACAAAGAAAGAATTCTAAAAACAGCAAGAGAAAACTGTCAAATCACCTATAAGGGAGTCCCCTTTAGACTAACAGCATGCTTCACAACAGAAACTCTGCAGGCCAGGAGAAAGTGAAATGACATATTCAAAATACTAAAAGAAAAAAAACCTGGCAACCAAGAACACTATATCCAGCAAAGCTTCCCTTAAGAAATGAAGGAGAAATAGTATCCTTCACAGACAAACAAAAACTGCAGCCATTCATCATCACAAGACTGGCTCTTCAACAACTCCTCAAGGGAGTCCTATATTGGAAAAAAAAAGAAGCAGTATGTATCACCATAAACACACAAGAGAGAATGAAAACTGCTAGTAGAACTGATAAGCAAATGAGAAAGAGAAAGGAAATGTATCTGATCACTTGGAAAAAAAACCAGCAAAAACAAATGATAAAATGAAAAGAAAGCAACAAAAGAAATATAAAACAAACAGAAAAATATTAAGAAAATGGCAGGAGCAATGCAACACCTTTCAATAACAACCATGAATGCAAATGGACTAAATTCCCCACTTAAAAGATATAGACTGGCTGAATGGATTAAAAAACTAGACCCAACTATATGCTGCCTGCAAGACACTCACTTCACCAATAAAGAGAGACATATACTAATCGTGAAGTGATGGATAAAGATATTCTACACAAATGGAAAGCAAAAACAAGCAGGAGTTATATCAGATAAAATAGGCTTTGAACCAAGATCTATAAAAAGAGATAAAGAAGGACATTATGTAATGATTAAAGGATCAACGCAGCAAGAAGATATAACAAATATAAATATATATGCACCCAATATTGGACACCAAGACATATAAAGCAAGTGTTATTGTATCTTAGGGGAGAGACAGACCCAAACACAATAATAGTTGAGGAATTTAAAACACGACTCTCATCATTAGACAGATTATCTAGACAAAAAATTGGCAGAGATATATAGGATTTAAGCAGCACTTTAGACCAAATGTACTGGACAGACATCTACAGGACATTTCATCTAACAACTGCAAAATATACATTCTTCTCATCGGTACACAGATCATTGTCCAGGATATACCACATTTTAGGCCCCAAATTAAGTCTCAACAAATTTAAAATTATTGAAATCATACCATGAATATTTTTACAACACAATGGGATAAAAATAGAAATTAAAAACAAACAAAACTTTGAAAACTATGCTAATATTTGGAAATTAAACAACATGCTTCTGAATGACCAGTAGATGAAAATAGAAATAAAGCAGAAAATCAAAAAATTCCTTGAAATAAAAGAACATCTAAGCACAATTTCTCAAATCCTATGGGATACTATGAAAGTAGATTTAAGAGGGAATTTTATTTCAAAAAAATTCAAACATCACAAGCATAAAAAACTTCAAATATTCAACTTAATGTTACACAGCAGAAAACTAGAAAGAAAAGAACAATCCAATCTGAAAATTTGTAGATGGAAAGAAATAAAGATCAGAGCAGAACTAAATGAAAGAGACAAAAAAAAAGATGCAAATATCCACAAAATAAAAAGTTGGATTTTTGAGAAGATAAACAAAATAGACAAAACATTAGCTAGACTAACTGAAAAAGAAGTGACAAGACCCTAATAAAAAAATCAGATATGAGAAAGAATACATTAAAAGTCATGCAACAGAAATACAAAAAATCATTAGACACTATTATAGACAACTATATACCAAAAAACTTGATAATCTGGAGAAAATAGATAAATTTCTGGACACATTCAAACTACCAAGACCAAACCAAGAAGAAATAGAAAACATGAACTGACCAATAATGAGTAACAAGATCAAAACAGTAATCAGCTTTCTCCCAACAAAGGAAAACCAAGATCAGATGGCTTCACTGATGAATTCTAACAAATCTTTAAAGAAGAATTAATACCAATACTTTTCAAATTATTTCAAAAAATTGAAACAGAGGACATTTTCCCAAACTAATTTTATGAAGCCAGCATCACTGTGATATCAAAATCAGACAAAGACACACAAAAACAAAATACAAGCCAATATCCTTCAAAAATGTAGCTATAAAAATCCTCAACTAAATATTAGCAAACAGAATACAACAGCATATCAACTAGATTATACACTGTGATAAAGTGGTACTCATTCCAGGGGTTCCAGGATGTTTAAACATATACAAATCAATAAATATGATATACCACATCGACAAAATCAAGGACAAAACCCATCTGTTTCTCTCCATAGAAGCAGAAAAAGCACTTGACAAATTTAACATCTCTTTGTGATAAATACGCTCAACAATTTAGGTGTAGAAGAAAAGTATCTCAACACAACAAAAGCCATATATGACAAATCCACTGAAAATATCATCCTGAATGGTGAAAAGATGAAAGCTTTTCTCTTAAGGACAGGAACAAGACAAGGATGCCCACTCTCACCACTCCTATTTAATATAGTATTGAAAGTACTAGCCAGAGCAATCAGGCAAGAGAAAGAAATAATGGGCATACAGATTCAAAAAGATGAAGTCTGTCCTTGTTTGCATATAACATAATCCTACATACAGAAAAACCTAAAAACTCTACCAAAAAACTCCTAGAGCTGAGAAGTGAATTCATTAAAGTTACAGGTTGTAAAAAAAATCCACAAAATCAGTAGCATTTTATCCGCCAACAACAAAGTAGCAGAAAAGGAAATCAAAAAAGCAAGCCTATTTGCAATGGATACCAAAAGAATAAAATACCTAGCAGTATATTTAACTAAAGTGAAAGATCTCTACAATGAGAACTACAAACACTGTTGAAAGAAATTAAAAAGGACACAAAAAGAAAGAAAAACATTCCATGTTCAAGGATTACAAGAATTAATGTGAAAATGTGCATACTACTTGAAGCGACCTATAGATTCAATGCAATCCCCATCAAAATTCCTATAACATTCTTCACATAAACAGAAAAAACAATTCTAACATTCATGTGGAACAATGAAGGACCTCAAATAGCCAGAACAATCCTGAGCAAAAACATAAAGCTGGAGGCATTACACTACCTGACTTCAAATTATACTACAAAGCTATAGTAACCAAAACAGCATGGTACTGGCAGAAAACAGATATATGGGCCAATGGAACAGAATAGAGAACCCAGAAATCAACCCAGGTACTTACAATAAATTGATCTTTGGCAAAGGTACCAAGAACATTCAGTGGGGAGAGGACAGCCTCTTCAGTAAGTGGTGCTGGAAAAACAGGATATCAATGTGTAGAAGAATGAAATTAAACTCATACCTCTTGCCATATACCAATATCAATTCAAAATGGATTCAAGACTTAAGTATATAAGACTTGAAGCTATAAAACTCCTAGAAGAAAACATAAGGGAAAAACTTCAGGATGTCAGAATGGGCAAAGACTTCATGAACAAGACCCCAAAAGTACAAACAACAAAAGAAAAGAAAAAGGGATTATATCAAACTGAAAACTTGTGCACAACAAAGGAAACAATCAACAGAGGGAAAAGATAACCTACAGAATGGGAGACAATATTTGCAAACTCTACATCTGAAAAGGGATTAATATCTGGAACATACAAGGAACTGAAACAACTTAATAGTAAAAAAATAATAATAATCTGATTTTAAAATGGGCAAAGGAGCTGAATAGACATTTCTCAAAAGAAGACATACAAATAGACAAATATATGAAAAAATGCTCCATGTCACTAATCATCAGGGAAATGCAAATTAAAACCACATTGAAATATCATCTATTAGACTAGCAATTAACAAAAAGACAGAGAATAACAAATGCTGGCAAGTTTATGGAGTAAAGAGAACCCTGACACTGCTGGTGGGATTGTAAATTAGGATAGCCATTATGGAAATCATTAAGAAGTTTTCTCAAACTATTGATAGAACTACCACAGGATCCAGCAATCCCACTGCTGGGTATATACCCAAAGAAATGGGAATCATCATGTCAAAGGGACACCTGCACTCCCGTGTTTATCACAGCTCTATTTACAATAGCCAAGACATGGAATCCACCTAAAAGTCCACTGATGGATGACCGGATAATGAAAATGGGGTGCATGCACACGATGGAATACTACTCAGCCATAAAAAGGAATAAAATACTACCATTTGAAGCAACATGATAAGCTTGAAGAAAATTATGTTAGAAGAAACAAGATAGGCACAGAAAAAGAAATGTCACATGTCCTCACTCAGGAGTGGGAACAAAGAAAGAACAGATGAGAAAGAGAGAGAGAGAGAGAGAGAGAGAGAGAGGTAGAACAATCACAATAACTCATTGAACTTCCAGAAGGACAGAACAAAACTGTGGTTACTATAGATGGGTAAGGGGGAGGGGGAAGAAGGTTATTGAGAAATTGGTTAATGGACACAAGAAATGATTACGTTTCATAATGATGAACACGCTAATTATCCTGATTTGATCATCACACATTGTACACAGGTTTTGGTATTCAATTCTGTGCCCCACAGATATGTATAATCAATTATGTTTCCATAAGAAAATGAACAACAAACAAAAAAGTCTATAAAGAAGAACAAAAGAAAATGGAAACAATTTGAACACCTTTCTGATAGGTAGTGAAAGTCCAAAAGTTTATTGCCATGTAATATAATTCAGATACTGTTTTAAGATAACTCAGATATTGTTTTAAGATAAAGAACATGACCATTTATTCAATAAAATGTTCTTGGTGCCATATTTTGTGCCAGACACTGTACTAGCACTGGACTACAAAGATATATACTACAGATGTAATTCCTTACCTCATGGAGCTTGAAATACATTATGATACCCAAATATATGGCAAAAGCCCAGGCAGATAAGAAAATACTTAGAGGTTTTCATTAGATTTAACACCAGGAAGATATGAAAGACTCCAGAGGATAACTTTTCTTGGAGCAGTGGGGGAAGAAGCAATATCAAAGTGGATTGAAGTGAAAGGCATTTATTTTAGATTATCTGAATAAGGAAAAGACTGAAATATAACAAAATATTAATCATTATTACTTCTGGACTGTGGGATTGTAAGCAATTTGTATTGTATTTTTTCTCAGCTATATTTTTTCTCATATCTATTTTATAAATGCCTACAGTAAAGATACTTCCTTTTTATGTCAATAAAAATGAAATTTATTATGTTAAAAAAAAAGAAAAATGAAACTACTTTGTTCAAATGAATTGTTATTAATTCCACTTTAGATATAAATGAAATTGAGGTATAGTATTTATAGATTAATAGTATAATAAACATAAAGAGCTTAACAAAATTATTTAAACAAATAACAAAACCCGAGTAAATTCACTTTGAGGGCTTCATTATTCTGATTGGTTTTGTAATGATCTAATTAAGTAGAAAATTGCCAAAACTCCATTTGTATTGTGCTGACAATATACATCCACCAAGGTAAGAGCTGGTGGAGGTTTTTTAAAAGTGGAAAGCAACACGTTGATTTATGTAGTTTCTAAGCTGGTGCATGCTTATGCTTTCAAAATGCAGCACCGCTTCAGCTCTCACCAGTTCAGCAGCTGACACGATTATGTACATGAGTCCTCTAAGAAATTGAGGAATCGGTGATAACAAGCCTAGTTAACAAGAGAGGAAAAGAACTGTCTGGCTGACTGTATGTTTCCTGTGTTAGCACTGATTATCAACATGGGTAATGGTAAACACAGCCATTCCATGAGATTGAGCTGTGAACATTTATGGGGAAATGGGACTAGCAGCTGTGATTCCATTCTATTAAAACAACTCCTCTGAGGACTATGAAGGAAAATACCTTTGTTGTTCTCCCTTCCCTCTTGCATGTGAATGGGACTATGGAATTACAATCCCCAGTAGCTAAATGAGAAAGAGTTAAGTTGTTCTTTCAATGTCATTGCATTATTAAAAAATATACCTTGGAAACGAATGAGCTATCAAGTTGTTTTTATTTTCTATATACCTTTTATAAACAAATTAAAACATTAAAAAAAATACTGTCAGGTGGTCTCCCATGTCATGTAACAGAAAATGGTGTGTAATAGCTAGCCTGAAGCCCATCAAACAACTACAGATTAATATGTACCTTTTAAGATGGGAAACTTCAGGCGCAATGAAATCACATGTTTTCAAACTGATTACTTGGAGTTACTGAGTATACCTCTAGGTCCCTCTGTTTTCCCCCAGTGCACTTCCACCCAGCCTGCATGAATGAAGATACTGCCATGCTTAAAATTTCTAGGATTATTTTTACTCTTCAACATATTGAAATTCAGTAGCCCAGAGATGGATGTGAGAGAAAATAAACTGGATACAAGAAAGAGGGAAGATAATAGGAGGTATGGATTAGAAATTAGAACTTTGAGCTTTAAGAAACCATGAAGGCCATTGATTCCAGTTTCCAAAGATGACAGAAAAAGACCAAAACAGTTTCAGTAATTTACCCAATGCCGCACAGAGTTACAGCTGGATCACAGGTTCTCCACCTCTCCGGATTAGTTGTCCTTCCAGTGCAAAGCACTATGTCTCCAGTTCTTGTAGAGGGAGGCAAGGCTGTCAGAGAATCTCAGAGAACTACTGGGTGGTCCTGGGTACCCTGGTAAGAGTGAATCCTGACTGAGAAGAAATGAGGTAGAATTTCAGTATATGTATAAAAGGCCCTCTGTACTTCATCATTTTAAAGCTGCTTAGTTAATGTTTCTTAAAAGCAGAAACAAGAAATGATGCATCAATTTATGACAACAATTATAACAGGTTTAGGAATCTTCATTATTTCAAGAGAACTACATATGATAGAGCTTTATTCATTCATTTATTAAATATTTATTAAGATTCTACCACATGACTGGCATCAATTGAAACACTGACCCAGCCTGAGATAAGGGCTACATTTGAAAGTGTCTGAATGGTACCAGTATTTATATTAAAATAAGATGTTAAATAAAATGTCAAAAGAAAAATAAATAAAGTTTGGGGTGAGAAAACGAGGAGGGGAAGCACAAGGAGTAAAAGAAAAAGCCACTAGTAAAAAGTGGTCAAAGTCTACCTCTTCAGCTTGGGGTGCTATAGAAGACATGAGTAGAACCCATAAGAGCTGAGTTTCAAGGTGACCTTGTAATTTACTATGTGTGTGACCTTGGAGAAGATACTTCCCTGTTTCAGCCTCACCTGTTCAATTGTATACTGCAGACTTGACTTTTACCCCTCCCTTACTGTCTCTGTTATTTAGAATCACAAATATTGTTAAAAACTCAAATGTGTATGAAAATACTTAAAGTCCAACACTACAAGCTTCTGAACAACTATCAGAATTACATTGCTGCCACTTTTTTCTGCTACACTTTGAACTGGTTTTGATCTATTTCTAATAATAAACATAGGTCAGAGTTCTAAAAATAATAGTTATACTCATTTAATAGCATGCAAAAGATTTCAGGTTGACAATCTTGGGGGCCAAACAATGTCGTCCTTTAGAAAATAAAATGGAATTCTCTCTTTCCAAAGATCAGATGGCAAAACCCCAAAGAAAAATTTAATTACTTGAAATTTTCTTGAGTGCAGCTTTTCCTTCATGCCTCTGAAGATGATTTCAAATCTCACCTACTGTGAAGATGCCCTATTGTTAAAGTATGAGGACCAATTTACAGGATAATTATTTTTATTGCCATTAACAATTTCATCTCAGGTTGGAAAGACTGGATTTTTTAAATTCAAAAGAGCACGCTATTTTGCCTTCACTGTAGTGCCTACAATTTTTTCTGGCTCCTAATCCTCTAAATAATGATACTTATATAGAAGCGTTTCTGCCTGCCCCTGTTTAGGCAGAGAACAAAACCAATATTCAGGCACTGAAATACCATTCTCTGTTTCTTAGATTATGTTCTACGGAAACAACATGATAGCTCACAATTTCTCCTAGACCTTGGTCTACGAGTTTTAATTCATGTGCTTTGAGGTGAATCTATTTCTTACACAAGTATAGCAGATAGTCTAGAGCAGTGTTTTACAGGTATGAAAACTTGCTGGAGCCTTGTTCCACCTGTATTGGAATCACATATGATTTCTGTTTAAATTCCAATTCTTGAATCTCATCTAAGGCCCCTAGAATCAGACTCTCTTGAGGGATTTTTAGTATGAACTCTCCACTCATAATTCTCTTGCCCACAAAAATCTAGTAATTGTAGGCCTGGTATAAAGTCTGCTGGTCTAAGGGTGCAGAGAAAGGGAAGGTAAAGGCTAGAAAAGTCAGTGGGGTGGAAACTGGCATAGAGTGGTGTCCATACGGACGCCTCTGGGCCCTCGGCTTGGCACCTGAAGATTGTGAATTTCATTCTGATGCTGCTTATGTCCGTCCAGCCCAGGGAGTCTTTTCTCAGTAAGAGGCCTCTGCTGTAGTAGATACACTGCAATACCACAAACTAATTTTATATCATTGTGACATTTGATTACTATAATCTCTGCAAATAGAGTTGAATCATTTAGCCACATCCTCCAGAGAAATGAAGTATGTCTTTTGGAATGTGACTGCAATTTGAAATGATGTCACTAGCTGGCCAATTTTAAAGAAGATCAATGAATATGTTCCTAAATGGCCAAAGGGCCCCCATATTTTAAAATTCATTTGTCTTTTACAATAAACAATTTTGTGTTTTCATAATCACAATCCATATTTTTCACTGTGTAAGTGTAAATGAGGGAATTTATTTATTTAATGTAAAATATTTATAGAGCTTTATTAGTAGCCTACCAATAAGAGGATGTCCTACGTTCTCTCTCCAATGAGAAATTATGTCCCATATTCACTCAAATTACATGGATGATATCTAAGATTCTAATTCTATTCAATTTAAGGGATGAGTGTTTAGTAATGTGTTCCTGCTTAAGTACATTCTTAAGTCTTATAATGGGATTATAGTATCTATGGGTAACACAGCAGACAATGGTATATAAATCCATTGGACCACCACATTTTCAATGTGGCTGTCTAAAAAAAATACAACTTTAAAAGTAAATTTTTTTCTGTTTAAAATTATTCACATATTTAATGAGCAATGTAATTTAAAGCTATCTCCATTAGGATTGACATGCACATGTTAACAAAGAGTATCATGTGTGTCTGAGGAAGTAAATCATATAAATAAGCATAAAAAATGTTAAATGCATAATCACTGGCCATATTTAATATTTCATATCATATCTATATTATGGAAATATTTAGGTAAACATTTTAAAACTATATAGCAAGTTCCTATTTCTTAATGAATCAATAATTAATTACAATCTCTTGATTTTCGGTCATCATGAATAACAAGGATTGAAATCCTTTGTTAAAGTGGTCATCTTGGGCAAATCACTGCATATTTCTAAGTCTCCCCTTTTTAAATTATTTTTTGCTATAAGATTAAACTGAATTATTCGTGTAAGCTACTAAATACAGAGCATGAAATAAGATAATCACTCAGCAAATATTTCCTATTGTTATTATTATATTGTTTTAACTTTGTAAGGCTTGATATATCTCAAAGGACTTTTTCTGTAGTCTTCCTTGATCTAACACAGCTTATATAAACACAAAAAACTAGGAATAAAAAAAATCACATTCACTTGGAGCTTTTCCTTATTTAATGTACACTATTAGACATTTGAAAAAATATGGTTGTAAGGATAATAAGCTTCTGTTTACATAGGTCGTAGATAGTTTATGTGCTTTCCTAATAAGTTGCATAGAAAGTGCTTACAATGTTCAGGCTTGATTGAGCTTGTTTTAAAAGACTATAATTTTCAAACCCATGAACCTATTTATTATGTACTCGATGAGGGGTGAATTTATGGTTAAAATGAAACTTTTTTTTATAGGTAATACTAAACGTATGGATTTAGGAATAGTACTTCTTCCTAAGAATAAACGCATACAGACAGTGAGGACAAAAACAAAGGGAAAGTTTTTAACTACTAGACATACATGATTTTTTCCTAAACTCTTTGACAAGTGCTCAGAGAAAGCAGAATATAATCATTTTACAAGACCTTCAGTTTGTTGCTTAAAATGGCAGGGTGATTTCAGAAAATGAAAAATGTTCAATACCTGTGTGGACTTTATCCCACTAGTTTCTTTAAGATTCTCTTGCTTTATATTTGTAATCTCACTGTATTTTCTTCCTAAAATATATTTCTAGTGCTAGCATGTTACCTCTTTAAAAAGTCACATTTTAAGCCTTATGATGAGTAAATCTAAAAGGAATTGATGGTTCTGTTTGGTTAAACCTTTTCTCTCCTCCCTTTATATTATACATATTTATATTTATACATATCTCAAAGCTATACAACTTGGAACATTGTGTTTGATTATTTATTTAAATGTAGCATCTGCATAACATATGCAACCAGATAGATTATTTAACTTACATTAAATTATTATGTAAAAAAATTATTATGTAAGACAAATATGAGTGTTTCTTTTTTTCTCATTTTATTTTTTTTCCACATGCAGCTATGAGTTGCCCTTCTTGTTTTAATGCTGTCATGATACGTTTTATAACAACTTTAAAAGGTTTCATAATTACACAGCAATTTTTAATTCTTTTCTCTAGGGCAGAGTGTATACAATGTTCTCTTGATATTTTTGATTAGTATATATTTGTTGATTATTATGCTTTAATTAAGAATTTGCTATGTAACTTCAAGTACACTATCAAAGGTTTTTTTCTACTTATTATTTTTGTAAAAAAAGATGTTGTAAACTAACCGGTACAAAACTATGCTATCAACTCTGAGTGAATCATTGTGCAGTATATGCATGTATTGAAACAACACACTGAACCCCACAAAAATGTAAAGTAAATGTTAAAATTTTTTTAAAAGTTTTAGAAAAATGACACCTTTCAGATATTTATTTGAAAATACTAAATTCCAAATGAATTATCTGGGAAACATTGCCTTGAAACTTAAAACACAATATAGATGATATTTACTAAGTAACCACTATAAAATTCAAAGTATTTGACTTTATGTAAAATGTGGATTTGCTCAACACAAATCAGTTAATTAAACATAAAAATAGACAAGTTCTTAAATAATCAGGTATTATAGCTAAACTTAACTTGGAGATAAAGTACTGCCAAATGTGACCAATCATTTGCATGTAATGTCATTTTCAAAATGAAAATCAGTTTTTAAAAAATGTACATTGTAAACCTCATCACAGAAATATGCATACTACATAATGAAATATCAAGACTATGCATCCAACGAGTGAGTAATATCCATAATGTACAAGGAACTCAAACAACTGCACAGTAAAAAAAACAAGTAACCCAATTTAAAAATGGGAAAAGGAGCTGAACAGTCATTCTCAAAGGGAGACATACAAATGGCCAACAGATACATGAAAAAATGCCATCACTCAGCATCAGGGAAATGCAAATCAAAACCACATTGAGATATCATCTCACCCCAGTTAGATTGGCCATTATCAAAAAGACAGAGAATAACAAATGCTGGAAAGGATACAGAGAAAAGGGCACCCTCCTGCACTGTTGGTGGGACTGTAAATTTGTACAGTCTGTATGGAAAATAGTAAGGAGGATCCTCAAACAACTATAGATAGAATTGCCATATGATCCAGCAATCCTGCTGCAGGGTATATACCCAAAGGAATGGAAATTATCATGTTGAAGGGATACATGAACTCCGAAGTTTATTGCAGCTCTACTTAAACTACCAAGAGTCAGAACCAAACAAAATGTTCATTGATGGATGACTGGATAAGGAAAATGTGGTATATATACATAGTTGAATACCCCTCTGCCATAAAAAAGAATGAAATACTACCATTCGCAGCAACATGGATGAACTTAGAGAAAATTATGTTAAGTGAAATAAGCCAGGCACAGAAAGAGATACACAGCATGTTCTCCGAAGTGGAAGCTAAAAATTAAACAAATAAATAAAAAAAGAAAGAAAGATACAACAGTAACAATAATTAGCTGAACTTTCAAAAGGAGAAAAGAGAACTGAGGGCACCAGATGTGGGAAAGGGGAAGGGAGAGAGGGGTTAGCAAGAAATTGGTAAAGGACCACAAAATTGATTACATTGTGTAACATTGAATAGACAAATTATCCTGATTTGAGCATCACATACTGCACACAGGTATTGATATTCAAGGCTGTATCCCACAGATATGTACAATCACTTATGTTGCAATTAAAAAAAGAAAAAAGAAAAGAAAAGGAATATCAGGACAAAGAAAATATCAGTAGCTTTTTTCTGTCTTCTCAACTGGATATCTTTCTTCTACATATTCTACAATATACCGATAATCATGTGGAATTACTAAATTGGAATCTGTCTTAAAGATATGATGTTGATGGGGATAGGGGAGTAGGAGGGGAGAAAGGAGAAATTGGTAAAGGGACACGAAAATCAATTCCATTGTATATTGATAAATTAAAATATAAAAAATAAGAATTTGTCTTTGTTTTGGTGGCTATAACAAAATATCATAGACTAGAGAGTTAATAAATTGCGGAAAAACGGAGGTTGGGAAATCCAAAATCAAGTCAGATCTGGTGTCAGGTGAGAGACCACTTTCTGGTTCATAAAAGGTGCCTTCTTGCTGTGTTCTCACATGGTGGAGGGGGCCACGGATCTCTCTTGGGCCTCTTTTATGAGGACACTAATTCCATTCTGAGAGCTCTGGCTTTATGACATAATTACCACTCAAAGGTCCCCTCTTTGTAATACCATTACCTTCCTGTTAGGATTTTAGCATATGGATGGGGGGCTCATGAACACTCAGACCATAGCAGAATCTTCAAGTTTTTAAAAGTCAGTGCAATTAGAGGGATATCATTTAAAAATAAATTTCTTTATAATAGCACACAATTTGAATTATTTACTGGATTGTAGATCCAATGAATTAATGATTTGCAAATGTTATGATCAACTTTCTCTACCCAAGCATTTCTGTTAGTGTATAAATAGAATAATTATATGTCAAGTCTTGTCTTGGTATTTATAAAAGGTCCCATTCAAGTTGGCAGTTTCTTCTTTTTTGTCCTCCCATATTTTCATAGTGATGGCCAATTCCATCCATATATATATATACACACACGCACATACTCATGTATATATATGTATGTATATTAGAATTTTAATAAAAACGCTATTATCTAAGTAAATTCAAAGAAACAAATGGTTGTAAGATGTATGTACTTACTAAATGACTTGAAAATGGTATTTTTGTTAGATACATTTATTTTTTGAATTTTTGACAGCTCAAATATATTTTTTGGATCTACTGAGCAGATAGTTGATATTTGGTCCATCCCTGCAAGTCCAATGTATATGGATGGATTACAGGGTGAGCATGCCTTGGGTACACTGGAAATTTAAAAATAAAGCACAACATAATTATTACCCTACTTATCCTTTGAGGCTATCTCAAAACATAATAGATAAACAATAATAGATAAAAACATAAAAGCAAAAATTGAAGAGGCATAACTTTGTGGCGACACAGGAGGATTAACTGGCAAAAGCCAAGGGTTTTCATTGAGGAGGTAAGGAAGCCTGGAGATTTGGCTCTTTGGAGATAATGGGAAGTAAAACTATTTATGCAAGTTTTTGAAAGATGCCACAACCACATGGTTCAAATCCAAGGACTGGCTAGTATCAATTGGAGGTAGGATAAAAGGCTGGTCAGTGTCGTGGTTTAGATAAAGTTTAGTGTTGAGAAGGTTGCAGTTTAAAAAAAACAACCTTGTGATCAGGCAAGCTGGTCACTAGCCTAATGACTGAATCTGCAATGCTCTCAGCATAGTCACATGGCAGAAGTGCAAAGCTGCCAGTATAAGTCCAGGGAGATAAATTGAAACAGATAAACACCCACCCTCTCTCAGGTGCATGGGCATGCATGCATCCACCAATACTAAAAATAAATAAGCAAATAAATACATAATTGAAGGTGATTATGTTCCAGAAGAAATGACATTAAAGAAAAAGTCTGAAAATTTAAAAGAATAAATGCATTTAGGATTGTCAAATATGTAAAAGAAAGCATAATGTCCAGTAACACAAAATTAGAAAATGAAACCAGAATATGTTAAATAAATAAGTTGATACTTTAAAAAGACAAAACAATTAGAAATCTTGGGAAAAATAACTATGGACATTTAAAGAAAAGTTAAATGGAGAGGTTAAACATTAGATTACAAACAACAATAAATGATGAATTGTAAAATAGAATTGAGAAATTCATCAAGAATAAAGTGCTATAGAACAAAAAGCAAAACAACAGCAAAAAAAAAAAAAAAAAAAAAACCCACTGAGAAAAAGGACACATCACCTACAAAAGAATAATAATTAGATTAATAAGAGACATCTCATTGAATTGTAAATATCACAGACATTTGAGTTTTGGAGAAAAAGTACTATCAACATAGAATTATTTACTTAGCTACAATAATAATTAAATTGTTATTTCAATTAATAATTTTAAGATTAAGGACAAGACAAAGATATTGTAAGATATGAAAAACAAGAGAATTTGCATCTTATTGGCCCATACTGAAAAACTATTGTAACGTTTATTTCAGCATACAAATAAACCATTAGAAATATATGATGTGCAAGGAAAAATGGAAAGCACAGAAGTTAAATAACCATTAACTTTATTTTATTTTATTTTTTTTTTTTGAACTTGGAATTTTATTTTATTTTATTTTATTTATTTTTTTTATTTATTTATTTTTTTTTTTTAAATTTTATTTTGTCGATATACATTGTAGCTGATTATTGCTCCCCATCACCAAAACCTCCCTCCCTTCTCCCTCCCCCCCTCCCCCCAACCATGTCCTTTCTGTTTGTTTGTTGTATCAACTTCAAATAATTGTGGTTGTTATATCTTCTTCCCCCCCCCCCCTGGTTTGTGTGTGTATGTGTGTATGTGTGTGTGTGAATTTATATATTAATTTTTAGCTCCCACCAATAAGTGAGAACATGTGGTATTTCTCTTTCTGTGCCTGACTTGTTTCACTTAATATAATTCTCTCAAGGTCCATCCATGTTGTTGCAAATGGCAGTATTTCATTCGTTTTTATAGCTGAGTAGTATTCCATTGTGTAGATGTACCACATTTTCCGTATCCACTCATCTGATGATGGGCATTTGGGCTGGTTCCAACTCTTGGCTATTGTAAAGAGTGCTGCGATGAACATTGGGGAACAGGTATACCTTCGACTTGATGATTTCCATTGCTCTGGGTATATTCCCAACAGTGGGATGGCTGGGTCGTATGGTAGATCTATTTGCAATTGTTTAAGGAACCTCCATACCATTTTCCATAGAGGCTGCACCATTTTGCAGTCCCACCAACAATGTATGAGAGTTCCTTTTTCTCCGCAGCCTCGCCAGCATTTATCGTTCATAGTCTTTTGGATTTTAGCCATCCTAACTGGGGTTAGATTAACTTTAAATGTAATAATAACTCCCTGCTTATCTTTTAAAGGTAGAACTATTATTCTTATTAATTTCACAGAAGATGTGTTTTCAGAATATGTTTAAAGCTTAAGATTTTGTCTTGTTCTTAAGAAAGATATATTAAACATTTTAGACTTTGTGGGAATCTTCAGTGAGATTGAAAATGTATTGATTCAAATGTATTGATTCAATACAAAGTATAAAAATAAGAATCAGATATACAATGGTAAACATACTCACATATGCAAGAAACTAATATATCAGCAATCTTAATAAATGTAAAAAGGTTAAATTTATCTATTAAAGACAGAGTTTCATAATAAAAAAAAAAAAAGCAACTTTTTATTTTGCTTAGATAGTAAGCACCTAAAGTAAATTGCACTGGTGGATTAAAAATAAATGCAAATCAAACATGAATCAGAACAAGATTTAATGAAGACCTGTATGTGCTCATTCTAAAATAGATACAGAAGAGAAAAGAACCAAAGATATTTCTTACTAAATATCAAGAATTATTATCAAATTCTAGTAATTAAAATCTGTGGTATTTGCATAGAAATAGATAGGTTAATGGAAATAAGTAGAGTTTTAAGAAAAAAGCAGATAAAGAGAAATCCAACATTTAGATAGAATTATCGAAGATAGAATTATAAATCAAACTTTTCAAAAACTGCAGTAACTCTCTGCAAGAGTGAAAATAAAATAAAATCTTGTCACTCTACTATTTCCCACAATTAATTTTAGATCAATTAAAAATAAAAGTGAAAAAACTTTAGGTGAAAATTTCTGAGAATATTTTTGTGCACTGGGTGGGTAGTTTTTCTTAAACATGAGAGCTTTATCACAAACCATGAAACAATTCTGTAAATTGTACATATTATAATTAAAAAATTGTATATATTAAAATTTAAAGTAAAATCTTTTTTAAAAAATTATTTTTAAAAATGCAAAGTTCAGATGCCAGAGTTGAAGAGAGGTTTTGTCCTCTGAGCAAATGCCTCTATATTCTTTATAGGCTATTCTACCAGCTAAGGGTTGGCCTTAGCTATTTTGGTGTTTACTGTAGGACAATTAGTGAGCTGAGTCAAACTTGCAGCTTGCTTTTTCAAAAAAAGTAGTAAAATAAAAAAAGCACTTGAGTGTGCTTGAGGGAAGTTTTGATATATTTTCCAGTTAGCGTTCTGTATTTTCTTGGCTGCTCTCTGGGTGTTCAAGGGCCATTTTGCAATAGATTCATTTATTAGGGCCATTTCTCCCAGCCTCCAGAGGCAGGAAATCATTATTGTCCTTTCTGGTTCTAGTTCTATAAGAACAGTGAAACAGAAATACATTTTACTAGCAATCTGGAGCCCAACCAGTTATGTTGGGAATTTTAAATGTATTACCCAGAGAAGAGGAGAGATTGGAGAAACAAATGACTGGTTGTCAGGGTTTCTGTTGACTTTGCAAAATCAAAAGGGTCCTGGAGGAAACCATCTTTGGATCGAATCTGCTACTGAATTTTTGTTACCTGCCTTAAGTGTAGAAACAGCACCTTGACAGAGTTGCATGTAAACTCTAATTCTAGGTAGCTAAATCCAGTCTAGTATCTATCTCTAAATTTAGTTAGAGGGAGTTATTCTAACTGATCTCATATGTGCAATTATCAGAGATCAAATGTACAAATGTCTTGCCTTTGTTACCCTTTAGGAGCATTTGCTTCAAAAGATATACAATACCTAATGTTGTAGATATGTTGTCTGGACTTACAGCAGTAGGCTACCTATATTAGTAGATTTTGTGTTGATAGATTGTTATCAAGAATGTGAAAGCACACAGGGTACCTGTGCCTGGAACACATTAAATACTAAATAAGTACTTTTTATTGTTATAACATATTATATTACTACTTTTTGTTTTTTATCTTTCTTTGGTTTTCTTTCTTTCAAAATTGGAAAAGATTTGGTTAGAACATTTTGGCCTGTGGTTTATTTTTCAGATTTGAAGCACTGGTGTGAATAAAATGTACGTTCTCTCATGTCACTTGCTGAAAACTAACTTAACTTTTGCTGTATTAGTTGCTCATGATTTGTGTTTTGGCCACTGGCCACCATTGACCATGTAACTAGATGGAACAGTTTCAACAGCTTTTCATGTTTTTCAGAAAACACGGATGTTTGATTCTGAGAAACTTTGTGAGAATCCTCATGGCAGAACTAGACAGCATTAACCTAACTTCCCTGTTTCTTCTGCACACCAGAGTGACCCAGATCCCTCCTTTTGGCATCCTTCTGGGAAATATCTTGGGTCCCAATGACTTCTACTAACTGTAAACTCTTATCCTCAGACTCTCTCCATAGTTTTCCAAGAATGAACTAGAATACCTCTGACATTCTGTTGACCCACATGAATGGGCAAGTTTTTCCAATGGCATATAAGTTTTAAATACAGAAGAAATTAAGTTGTTCCCTGTGCAACACTTCATTGTTAAACTGTGACATTTTTGTTTTTCCTTGAACAATAAATATAGTCCAAGATTTAAAGAACACAGGATGCTAAAGACCTTGGTATGGAGTAGGTTGAATTTAAAATCTGTCTGACATTGACAAAATTGCAATTATTTTTTTTTAATGGCAAATAAAATCTGTAACATAGTACCTTTGGGATTTTAGGCAAAGTCAGTTCTAAGAGCCGCATTCTTCCTTAATTTACATTTTAAGTGCTCATCAAGGTAGAAGGCAATGAATTCAGAAGACAGAGCCTATGGTAATTTGGTCTTCTCTTGAACCAGAGCAAGATCTTCAAGGTCATATAATATTACTTTTAAACTTTTAAAACTTCGTTTTTCACGTTATATCAGGCAAACTTATGTGAGGCTTAGATACAAAGTAGGATAATAGGTCTGTCATACAAAACACATATGAAATGTACAATAAGGCACAACCATAGAGTTTAGAAGAAAAAAGTAAAACTACGATCAATGTAAACGATTAATTTTAGTCTGCATAATAACTTGCAGTTGGTATTTTGAAAAGAAATAAGGTATTTTTCATAACTTTCAGCTTGTATACCATGACATAGAGATATTGTTCCTTAAATTCTTATGGGAGATATTGCTGAAATAAAAGTAAAAAGTAAATAAAAGTAAAAAGACAAAGAGAAAATAAACATTATCATTTTGATTAAATTGTTTTTATGAATTTAGCATAGCCATCCTGTGGCACGTTAGCTTCCATGGATTAGGTAGAGTAAAGGAGAGCGGAAAAGGAGAGTACAAAAGGATGACTAGAAAAGTAAAACGAACTCATGAGAATATTGCGTGATTGATGCTAAAGAGAGAAAAGGTCAAGTAAAGCCTGCGACTTCCGACAATCGGGTTCAGTAGATTAGTTGGTGGTTAAAGTCCGATTACAGTGGGTTGAGAATGTAACGCAAGTGGAAGAAAATCAGTTTGTGAGCACAGCCACAAGTACAGTCATATTTTTTGACTTTTAACGTATTGCTTTTTCTACTAGAGCATGTTACCGCTTAGCATTAAAAGTACTTTTTTTCTAAATTAGTACAGTTTTTTTGAAATGAATATTTTCAGTTTTTCAACCACAAGAAGAAAGTACTAGTTCGATGTCAAATTTCTGTGAAAATTCAACATGTGAACTAAATTGCACGCAAAAATATACAAACAACATTGAAGTCTCTTCCTTTTTTGACATTGTCACATGTAAGCCAGGCTGAATACAGTAGAGAAAATATAAGTTCAGCATGCTGAGATATATCACATTCTCTTAGCCATATGAGGACATGATTTTAACAGGTCATTTTACACCATGTTGCAGATATCAGCTTTCAGCAAGGTGAGAGATTGACGGTTGGTTATGTGTGCATACCAACATATATAATCTAGAATATTAAGACCAGATTTATATTTAAATAACTGAGATTGTTCACTGTGAAGAAGAAACTGACAACAGATGATTTAATAAGGTGCATGAAATACTGAATGAAGTTTAATTTTTAATATTGTCCACTGAATGTCATCTTAATAATGAACATATAGAGTTAACTTCATTTGAGGCTACACGTAATGCAACTTTTGACTATGGAATTATGAATGTATTACAAGCAAAGTCCAAGGACCTCTTTTGAAAGATGGAAAATGAGTCACTATACGTAGTGTTATATTTTTCTGCCTAAATTTGAGATATGATATATACAGCTTGAAGTCCCAGCCAACTATAAGATTATACAACCTAAAGAAATTCCTCCGTTAAGTCAGCTAAACCCAAAATCTCATTTTGCTTCATAATTATCAAAGATGCTTTGAAGAATACATCCCATTCTATATATAACCATCTATATATAACTATAAACATCTATATGGTTGTATAACTATAATCTCTATATATCTCAACAGTTATATATGTATTTATATACAGATTTACTTATGTTTATATACAACCAGTTATATAACTGTCACTGCAACATATATGGAATCATATACAACTATAACTATGTATAATCATCTTCTCATTAAAGATCATTGTGATGAATTTACTGTATAAACCAAAAAAAAATTTAAGTATCCACTTCAACAATGATTCTGTAAAAGATGGTGACTGATGTCCTTTAAGTTGTCTTTTGAAAACTTCAATGAATAATAAATACAAGGCTATTTTTGCTCACAGAGATGCAGCTTCTAAATGATGCCTTAGACACTAAGGCATTTATTTGTACATGTGCATTCTTTCTATCTGTAATGAAAGGGTTCTAGTCAGATACATTGTAGTATTTTTTTAAAAGATACGGTACTAGGAATCAAGTCAGCTATATTTTATACCCACTTTTTATCATGGCCACATCTAACCTCACTAGTTTTCATTTTCTTCACATATAAAAAGAAGGTGTTGCAGCAGGCCCCTAATATGCTTTTCAATTCTGTTATATTGTGTTCTGTATTTATGTTGTTCTAGGTTGTACTTATTTTTCTTTAAAAATGTTTCAGTGCACCAGAGGAGTTAATATAACCACAGCATAAATAGTTTTGTAAAGCAAAGATGATTTTATAAATCAAACTTTTACCACCTAATGTGCCTTTAAAAATGTGGGATTTTTTCATATGTATCATTTGTTTAAAGCAGGCGACATACATCTTTTTTAAATAAATTTAATGGAATTCAGAATGAAAATTTTCTTCTAATGCAAGCCTATATTATTATGCATTTTATATTGTAGCCCGTCTAAAATGGCAATCGATTCTCTTATCTATATTTAGCTTCTCCTTTTAGCTTCAGATTAAGCTGGTTATTGAAAGGTAAAATTGATTAGAATCTAGACAGTTTTTGTTCATCCAAATAGATGACTGAGAATTCATTAAAATAAAGTTTCCTCCTTCTTTGAAAGAGTGAAATTATTAGTGGTTATAATTCTCTTTAACTCTTAAAATTCTATTTTCATCTCACATGCTTAAAAAAAAGGTACTGAACATGTTGTAATGTTTAACATAGAGTATTACATTAAAAAATTTTGAACACTCTCACAATATGAACCAATAAGATACATAATTAAGAACTGAAGAAATTTCCATGTTTGCTGCTGTTTTTATGTATACTTGAAAGGCCTTTATCCATACAGTCTGGACATAGAATTCATATAGCTATTGTCCTCTCATCGTGACATTTCTTTATTCTATATCTTTCACTTACCTTGATCTAAAACAAATCTAAGTGAAAAATTCTCTTTTCAGTAGTATTATGTGTAAATAACTAGTTGCTTTTTTCTCTATGGCTACCTCATAACAAGAGAGCTCTCTCTCTATGCATCATAACAAAGGTAGAATTATATAACAGAACCATGGATCAAAATTGATTGGAGGCAAACTTGGGTTTCGATACCAGTTGTGAAAATAGCTTTCTAAACTTGAACACTTCATCTATATAAGCCCTATATAAGCAATATTGCCAATAAAAATATTTTTGGAGAATTAAATACCACACAGTAACATCTCAGTATGTCTAGTAGAATACATAGGATCTTTTTTTTTTTTTTTTCCCCCTTTTCTTTTCTCCCTCATGGCTATACAGCATGGAAGGCAGTTCTTGTTTTCGTTTTTGTTTTAAGCAATGCAGGTTAGAATGAGTTTTGGAAGTTAGTACAACGATGGGGAGCATACATTGCTTTAATGAGGAGGGCCCACTGCTGAATGGAGAAAATCCACTTTCCTGAAGGGGAGAATCCATTGCCCTTCATTAAGTTGGATTCTTTAGAGATTTTTTTTTTCTAAGAGAAATGTTAAATTAGAACTCAACCATGAGTTCAGAATAGTAGGTGTGAAGTTAAAGTGGGTCAAAAGGTGAGAACAGCTGCTGAAACAGACTTGCCTGATGGATGTAAGAGAAATCTGTCTGGTCCTTTCAATTTCAGTTGAGCTAAGGAATGAAAAGCTTCCTGTCCTTGACAAGGAAAACTTTTCCAAATGAACTTCCCATTAAAAGTCCAGTTTTGATCCAGGTGTAAAAGGAAAGCTTTTTGTGATAACTGAAATTAATTTCCAGATTGATTTTAGTCTATTGTCAATTTGAACAAATATTTTTAATAACATAAAGAATCAGTCAACCTATACCTGCTATTTCAAATTAATTACTTATCACCATTAATTTATTCATTTATTTATTTATCCAAAAAATATTTATTGAGCCCATGCTGTGTGCCCGGTTCTGCTCAACTTTATACAGACCAATAAGCAAGTCCTGTCTTTATGGCGTTAAGTTCGTGGTTAGATACAGAGAATAAACGAATAAGCCAATAAGCATATGTTATGTCAGATGATGTAAAATCTGTGGTTTTCAGTCACTCCATTCCAATGAAAATTTTTATCTATTATTTTTCTAAAATTGCCATTTCGCTATACTCATTTTTCCTACCTCCTAGAAGCATTTGATCTTCTATTTCAACTAAACCTGTCTGAAACATTAGTCTTTGAACCTCTTCTCTTCTCTAACCACATGCTCTTCCTATCTCATACCTATATTAGATGATTTATAAATGCTAAGAATCCCAAGCAAATATCTCTAGCTCATATCTTTTTGATGAACTCCAGGTTCCTTTATCCCAATTCCTAGTTAGTATCTCCATTGGTACTACCAAAGGTATCTCAAAAAAGAAGTTGTAATTTGATCTCTCAAACCTGCTCTTGCCTATTCCGTGTCTATCTGGATAAATCTAGTCAAAAGGAATAATCTGGTGTAGATATTAGACTACATAGGGTCTTACATCCCTAGGGGTGCAAGTAGGGTAATTGGTTTTGCTTAAGAAACACAGAAGGACACAAGGTAGTGTAGAAGTCAATTTCTCTGTCTCACAGAATTCTAGGATACCAGAAAGGAAAAAAGCAATAGTGATTATTTAGGCCTCTTCGCTGCTATAGAACAGAGCAAGGAGAAGTCTGTGGAAGTTAAGAAACTTGCCAGATTGTGGCAGTACCAGTTTAGTGCACTTTTTTCTATATCCATATAAGGATTGTAGCCTTTCTAAAATCAATAACCACAGTACAAAGTGAAAAGTTACCTAAGGGTAACGTAAAAATTACAGCAGAGAATAGCAAAGCCTGTGTGATGTTGTCAGCAAAGGTCTCACAATGGAAGGAGTAGGAGTGATCTCTTGAAAGACCTATATTATTTTTCCAGGATAGAGGAGGGAGTTTTCCAGGATGGAGTGACAGGCAGCTGAGGGTACTAGGACTCTTGACTTCTTTGCAACACTTGATAATGTTGGAGATTTTGCTTCACCTTGAAAGCTGTTTGATTCATAGGCACAACATGACAAGATTCCTTCTCCATCTCAAATGCTGCATTTTGTTCTCAAGGCGATATTTCAACACTCTTTGTTTTTCCAGGTGATAAGAAGTGAGATTCTGGAGAATGTGCAAAAATTCAAAATCTTAAACTCTAAATCTTACTGCCATAAGAAGCATGGCATGTTAGGCCATGTGGTGAAAAGAAAAGTAGTTTGATTCAGAGAAAAATATCTTTTTTTTGGAAGAGAAACCTCCATCTACCCCCTCACCATTTTAAAGTCTGACTTTGTTAAAACTAAAGTTAGGCAGATAGTTTGTAGATGCATATGGGTTTTGTTTTCTGTAAGTTAATAATGAGGTTGTTTTCTGATGCTTCCATATAAATGTGGAGGTTACAAAAAAAAGTCACAGGATCATTATTGCACCATCTGTTTCAGCTGGTTTGTTTTAGTCACATGCTCTTCAATGTTTCTAGTGAGCTGTCAACAAACTGCCAATTAATTATGAAAACCTAACATGGTGTCAGAGGTTACTATACTTAGAAAGTGAGATCACTAATCAGTATATCATTGGATGGGTTACTGCTGATTTACGAATAATTTCCAAAACGCCTTTCTTGGATGAGTGAATTTTTAAAGATGTAATAATGACATCTTTGGATCTTGTAAGTAAAGAGAAATTAGAAGATTATAATTATTTTCTGAGCCTCCATCGTGAAGAGGCATCTTTTTGTTTAGGTTGTTGTTTGATAACTACATAATTGGATTCAATTATTTTTTTAGTGATATTTCAATTGAGAAAATATAAAGTAGCTATTTGCAAAAGATAAACACAGAAACTAGTCTTTTTCCTTTGTCTTGATTTTCAGTTGTTAGCTCTACACTGCCAAGCTCAAATGCCTATCTGTAATAGAAATCAGAGTTCTCCTAAGGGGAAAAAATGTTATCTGACTTTTAATATTAGTGCTGTTTAGCTTTATCCATGATACCAAGTAAATCACTCCAGTTGTATGATAACTTTTGCTGAGATAAAGCACATATATATATATTTTTTTTTGTATAAATGTATAAGGAATATAACGTATAAGGAATTTTAGACTTGAAAATTATAGGACTATCAATACAAATTATCAATCATAGTTAATAAAAAAGAATTAAAAGATAATACAAATCTTTCCAAGAACTTTTTGAAGTATCCTCATGTAAGAGATGTAGATTAAAGCAGTACAATAGGTTGCACATAGTGCACTGGATATTTACACACTGACTTATATGACTTTTAGTGAAATTTAAGGCAGATATTTTTAGCTTGCTAAATTATGGCAGAGAAAATATTTCAGAAGAATGTTAATGTAATTATTAATGTGTGAAGTTTATTTTCCAAGGATTTATGAGATTATATTAAAATTAATTATTAATTTTCTTTATATTTTATTGTGGATGAAATACTGGTAGCCATGTGGAGTGTGTGTGTGTGTGTGTGTGTGTGTGTGTGTGTGTGTACATATGCAAAAAGGAAGAGAAGAAAGAAAGGGAAGGAGAAAGAGAAAGGGTGAGAAGAGAAAGAAAAACCTTGAAATGGGCACTTTTAGGAAATTTATGATACCACCTATAACTAAAATTAGGGTTTTTTACATGCCTCTTTTCCTCCTTTCCTGGTTGACAACAAAAGCAGCATAAATACTCAGAGCCCTGTGGAAAATATCCCTTCACTTGAGCTCTTTCGTTTTGCTTTATTCTTGGACTCAATCTTGAATTTAATATATTCTATCCAGTTGTGTTATAAACAAATATTTAACTCTGAGAGAAAGATTAGACTATATATCAAAATGACAGAAAAAAGATGATTGCGAAATAAATATATTTAGTTTTCTTGGGTTAGTTTTCAGATGCTTTGTAGCAGTAGTAGAAAAAAGAATTGCATCCAACATCATCAGAATGCATGGAAACACGGTATTTCTTTTACCCTTGAAAGCATGATGACATTCATTTATGCATTCATTCATGTAATATCTAGTAGGTGCCAGGGTTTTTGCTAGGGCCAGGTGATATAATGCTGGGGAAAAAAAATGGAAAAAGAAAAAGAAAAGAAAAAAGAAAAACCCACACATTTCCAGTGGAGAATAATGCTTTTAAAATAATCATATTGATGATGTAAAATTATAAGAAGATGCTCTAAGGAAAACTGATCTACAAGAATGAATAACTAAGATCAGTAACTTAGACCTGATGTTATGGGACGGATTTCTTAAGGGACATAGTTGGTATGTGAAGGTCTTTGGGTGAAAAATTGGAAAGAAAAGGTGTATTGCAAGTAGAAGAAATAGCTTATGAAAGCCTTATAACAAAAATGTGTGTAATAAGTTTGAAGAACTGAACGGGTAGTTCGGCTAGAGAAGATATCTTGAGGGAGAGAGACACACACACAGATCCCAGTCAGTGGGAACTTATGGGCTGGGTCTGTTATTTGGGTTTTTTATCTTAAGGGTACATGAGAATATGCTAAAGTTATTTACAAGCTCAATAACGTGATCAGTCAGGCTCTTGTGTAGAGACTGGGTTTAAGAGGCATGCCCATATGGGGAAGTCTGGGAAGGATGTGAATGGGGTAGTTTATGTGAAAAGTGGTGCTGCTGTCTTGAACCAGAACAGTGACAGTAGATTTGAAAAGGAACTAAAGTTTTCAAGATGTATTTCTAAGGTCAATCTAACAGAACTTAGTGATGGGTTTAATATGAAGAGTCAAGGAGAGGAAGATGTCACAAACGTCTCCTTTGTTTCTGGCTTGGGTAAATGAAAATCTTGGAAAGCACAGCAGTATGTGGGAGTATGTATACTACGAGTTGTTTTTGAAACATGAAGGTGGATCTGCTAACTCAGCTATACCAATATAGAGATGCGATGAGAAAGCAATATATATAATTAAACTGTAGGCTATGCTAAGTGAACAGAGGAGGGTGCAAGTGCCTAGCTATAAGATTTGTTAAACCACAATATTTAATGGCAAAGAGAAAGATAAACCTGCAAAAGGACAGCGAAGGAGTTTTCTACAAATTCTACAGAAACGGAAAAGAGAAGTATCATATACACCAAGTTAGCGAAAGTTTCTTGAAAGAAATGAAATGTCCAGCAGATGTCATACAAGAAATATATCTTTTTTTGTGACACTGGTGGCACTGGTTTTATGCAAGATAGTTAAAAGTCACTTTGATGATGAGTGATGGGGGAAGAGTGGGGCAGAGTGAGTTTACTAGGGTAGGACAATGGATAGAATGACATATACAACTCTTTCAGAGATTCAGAAATTATAGGGGAGATGTTATCTTAAAATATGGATGATTAAGGCATGTTTGAAGATGGAAGAAAATAATTGAGAGAGGGATTTTAAAATACAGTAAAGAGGGCCTAGTCAGTTTGCTCAGTTGGTTAGAGCATGGTGCCGATAATACCAAAGTCCAGGGTTCTATCCCGGTACTGGCCAAATGCCAAAAAAAAAATAAATTAAAAATAAATTAAAAAATAAAGAGCAGGGCTAATCAATTATTTAAGTTGCTTAAAAAGTCCAAAGTACAGAAATACAGATTCGCTTAGACAGGAGGTAGAAAAGCTCCTCTACTGTCACAATAGAGAAGGTGTGCTGGTGAAAGTGGTAAAGTAGAATATAGGTGAGCTCAAATAGATTTGCCTGTTTCAAAAGGGCTTAGTGTTCATATGATAATAAGATTATGCCGTTTTACAACTTCTCTAGTATATCCAAAAACGTAGAGCAGCAAAAAGGGTCATAGGATTTTTAGCTTAAAGCCCTTGTAATGTAATTTTCTTAGAAATGTTGCTGAGAAAATGCATTGATAACTCAATATAACACATCTGCATAATGTCTATTGTACACAATTTAAGTACCTATGTTAGAAGACTGTCTTATTAACCTCTCATCAGTCTTTATGAGTGAGTTACAACAGCGATAGTTTTGTTAAGATTTATCAAAAATACTCAAAGAAGAATCCAAGATTTATAAATATGCTAATAATTGTACTCTGTATAATGCTTAGAAAATTAATTATAGTTTAATATTTTCTTTTTATGTCCTTTCTTTCAACCTGTTTTTATTCACTTTTGCTCAGTGCATTTTTATTGGTCCCTGTATTTCTTCCTATTTCATGTTTGTAAGGCTGTCTGAATAAAAACAACAACAACAACAACAAAAAAAAAAAAACAGTATTTTTTTTATCAAAGGGGTAACCTTTATTTGGTGATGCATACCTATCATGAATCCAGTTGGCAACTGCCAGCAAGTTTTGATTAGCTCTGTAGAGATTTCTGTGTGATACTGAATATTTTCTGATGTATTTCTTTAATGTATAATGCATTTTCTCTGATTACTTGCGATTTTAATTTTGACAGGTGAAAAGTAATAAGGATGTTTAAGGGCTGGTCAGCTGTTCTGGTTCTTGTATTCGTTTTTCTGGAGTCAGAAGGAAGGCCAGCGAACGAAGCAGGATATGGCCTTAAATCCTACCAACCTCTAATAAGATTACGACATAAGGTACAGTCAATATTCTGAATTTGCTCATAGTGCCTACCAATTACAAACTAAGCTATTACTTCTCTGGTTTATTATTCATTTAGGAGCACTTATTTCAGAATATGCTTGCAGTAGTTTCCACATTATGAAAAACTGTACATTTTAAAACATGAAATAGCAGTAAATTTGGAAATTTATATTTTTGGGAATTTAATACTCCTTAACAAAGAATAAAGTTCTCTTATTTTAAATAATACACCATTTAAGTTTACATAAAGTAATAGTAATGAATTTATAAAAATAAGTAAATATGGTAAGATCTAATCAACTGGATTTTTAAAATTATTTTCTATATTAACTTTAAGTTTAGAACATTTTTAACTAAAAAACAAAGTGTTATATTTTGGAATTTGCCATAAAGATAAGCAAAAAGTTGTCTATATCATGTGCAGATATATAGGTTGGCAAATAATTAATTTTCATACAAATTTTAATTTTATAAAAATATCATAATTTCTGGTTTTCTAATATTGGGGAAATCACTTTATGTTAAATATTTTCAAGTACAAACTAAATTTGATATTGAGACAAACTATAAATATAATATTAAGTACTTAGAACAAATTAAGCTAGTTCTTTTACTTAAATAGCACTTCATGATACTGCAAATGATACATATACACAATCAACTTTTTATTAAATCAAATAAAAGTTTATAATACATTTTTAGTTTTCATAGAAAGTAGGAAAAGCACAAAAAGTGACATGATAACTATGGGAGAAAATTTTATATAATTCTAAAATTTCTTATGCTGTCTTTAAAAAAGACTTTTGAAATAAACAAATATCAATTTTCTCCTTAACACTCAGTACATGCTGTTTTCATTTATATTTCACATAGTTTTGCTGAAATTATTTCAAAAGTATCATGATATTTTGATAAAATAGGTAAGTTTTACTGGGATTTTTATGTGCCAGACACAGGGCTAAGCTCTTAAATGCGTGATTTTATTTCATCTTCAAAATGATCTTATGAAGATGTACCTACTTCCATTTCAGAGGTGAGAAATTAAGTCTTAGAAAGGTTAAGGAATTATCTGAATGCACCCATTTATTAAATATATTAATTGGCTAGGGATAACATAAAAGATAGTTTTGATAGCCAGAAAAAAAGAACATATGTAAGATGCGAAAACATATTTCAGTGTCAGAAATCATTGCGGAAATTCAGTCACATGAAAGTAAATAAATTTTTAAAGTTTGTAGTCGGGATACATGAAGTTGGAGGATGGGCCTTGTTCTAATGGCTTTCAATTATCAGTGCTGTTCCCTAAGTCATCAGTTTTATCTCCGTCCAAATTTTAGAAATGATAACTTCTTTATGAATGTTCTCAGAACATATTACTAATATAACAATTTGGCTTACACTGTTACATACCCAGTGAGTATTTACTGTGTGCTGTTTGCCTTGAGTTATGTGTCTTGAAGTCAGGAACAATGCCTTTGTCATCGTTTTGTTCCTGGTGTCATCAACACAGTAAATACTGTTTAATTGAATTGATGGCAGAAAAATGACAAGTAGAATACATGGCTATGTTTTTCTGATTGTTCCCCTGCTAAAAAATAATACCACAGGTTTTTATGCATCAGTGTGTACATTTATAAACAAACTGTTTTGAATTAAATTTGCATGTTAAAGATAAACTATTTATGCTTTGCTGTGAGATTTAATAAAGCTTTAAAGAAAAGAAATAGCACAATAAGTTATACTTGTTTGAAAAGCACTAATATCCGCCCAAAATCATGTGTCACCTCCCAATCTTTTCTATCTCTGTGTGTCTTTACCTCTAACTAGTGAGAAATGATATGTGATTGTTGGTGTTTAAAAGCACAGAGGCAGAGAATGTCATAGTGGTATCCAACTTTTAAACAGCTTTGGACAGAGGTGAGATTGGGCTATAATCGGTGATTGTGTGTGTGTTTGTGTGTGTGACTGGATATTTGACAGGAGTGAAAATGAACCCTGAGTTGTGCAAGTCCTGTGAAAACCCCACCAGATACTTTTTACTCATCACAAACACCCCTACCCAACCCTCAGAAACTACCTTTCCTTCTCCGAGACCTTGAAATCTGTATTGTAGTCTTTATTTTTTGTTTGTGTCAGTCACTATTAGGATCCCAGAAATTCATGGTTATCCCTTTTCCACCAATTCCCTTCTCCGTTAGGCTCATATGCCACTTTACGGGTGAGGCCTTCCCAAACCATGACTGAAAATGGAACAGCCATAAATATTCCCTATCTCCCCTTTTTTAAAAATTCATTTTCTTCCAAAGAGCTCATCACCATTTTTCAAGACATATATTTCACTTATTTATTAATTTGCAGAATTTTTTTTTTCCATTAGGATGTGAATTCCGTTCATCTTGCCCTACACCTAGAACAGTATTCGGCACATAATATAGATTCAATAAATATATGTGGAATGAATGACTGTGCCTAATGACTAGAATAAGGTTAAAAACAAGATGATATATATACATATATTTGTATCTAAATAGTTTATTATAATTAATAATAAATTACTTGAATAAAATGCCCTTTCCTATCATTTATTAGAATAAAATCAATAGATCAATACTTTGAATTTTAAAAATAAATTATTTTAGTGGCATTATATAAATTAATTTTCATTCATTTGTTATTTTCACGCTCTACAGTTTTATTCAAATTGTAAAGAATATAAATATCTATATTTTTGTATGACTGAGCGAATGCATAGGAGATTTTCAATTTGGATTAGGTTTTACTAATAATGAATAGTTATTGACTAGAAAGGTATAAAATAAATAATAGTAGACACAATAGATCTTTAGGCCTGATTAACCATTTTCCACTTTTTCTTCAGAAAAGTGTCAGCATTTTGAATGTGAACAAATATATGTATAGAATTAATTTTTACCAAATATTTGTATTCCAACTATATAATAAATCCCTTTTTGAGAGGAAACATTGAAATGTCAGATTTATTTGTCAGATTTCATTGAAATATTATAGGTATAAATATAAACATATGCATATATATATATATCACTTGCAACTAAAAATGTCTGCATCTTGACATAAAAATGAATAACACATAAATTTATCATGCTAAATATAGAAATCTTAATTATAATTCACAGATATGAGTGTATCTGAGAGAGCTGATCATGTGTTTTACCTAATGTGTTTATCCAACAAGCACTTATGGAATGTCATATGTAGAAATTAACTATAACTCTAGAATTGTAAAATACAATCACCAAATCCAAATTCCAAAAGTGTTTTTTTTTTTTTCATTTATTAACATTGCATGCTTATATTGTGTTAGGTGCTTTCATATACGTTATTTGTCATAGTTTAATCATGTAATAATCCTGGGATGCAGGAAATATTATTCCTATTTATTTGAATGAACTTATAAAACCCAGACAGGTAAAGCAATTTTTCCAAGGAAAAGAGAAGGCAACAGACAGAACCAATGAGATCGGTAGGAGGTAGGTAAAAGCAGAAATAGGCCAGAGACAGGAAAAAAAGAACCAAGAAAAAATACATATGATAATACTGAAAAGCAATATGACACTGACATCAAGAAGCATTATCCAATGTTCTTTCAGATTGTTCCTCTTGCCCCTCCGTAAGCACAACCACAGTTTCCTCCATATCCATTTCTAAAATTAATGTCTTCTCTTGATGGTTGTTGTAGTCCTGGTTTAGGTCAACCTTTCTATGAAGACTCACTAGGAAGCAATAATTACCACCTTAATTACTGGTCTGTTACAAGAAATCTGGGTGCTGAGCATAGCAAGTACTGACTATTGGTTGTCATTTGCATTTGTGAGAAAGTTCCTTGAAGTCTCCCAAATTTTGAGCCATCCCCACAGTTGGCATACTCAGAGCAGCCCATGCAAAACAAGACTTAATAGTGTCACCAGGCATTTACTATGTACATGATACACTGTTAGTTTTGTTTTATATATTAAGTCATATGTGGATATTCCCATGGCCATGGGATAAGTGGTTTTATTGTTATTTTATAGATGAGGAAGCTAGAATTCACAATTGTTTAGTAATTATTTAAAGTCACACAGCTAGAAAGTTAGGCAGCAGGATTTATAAATACATAATCTAAATAACTTAATGTTGGTTGTAGTATGAGTATTTTTGTTTCCCGTTCTCCCCACATTCTGGTTACATGAGAGTAATGTAGGATTACATCTTGGTCCCTTTGTTGGATTAGGTCATGCATCTAGTTGTGGCCACTGAGTTGTAAACAGAAGTGCCATGGAATGAATCTGGGCTGAATATTTGATGACAACTGTAAAATCTTTCAAAACTCTCTGTCTCCTCTGGCATGGCAAACAACATTTGTTCAAGGTGGTGGGTGATTAATCATCCATAGTGTCTAAATGACTATGATAAGGAAAACACCCTGGCAATTAGAGATCATCACGGGACAGAAATAAAGAAAAGACTTTGTTGTTTTGGATCATGGAGAGTCGAGAATTGTTTGTTATCTCAGTATAACCTGGTTTATCCTCACGAACAGGGCAGAACTAACTAGAACGTAAACCCACAGCACCTAAGCACAAATCCTGTGCTCCTTTTCTGTACTACTTGGCTCCCTGTTTCATTTCCACTTTTGGTCTTTTCTTATTCTCTTTTCTACATTATTTTCTTCTTCTGTCTACTTCTTGCTTGGCTGTAATTTCCCATCACAATTTAACCTCCTGTTATATTTATAACCATGTAATATTCATGAACTAATACTACAGTATATTAGGATTTACTATAATTAGTTGACTGTAAAGCCTCTTAGGGTCCGTATCATATCTTACAAGACTTTTCTTACCTACAGCACTGATGACACTTCTACATTGTATGCTGATGAAGATAATCAAAGTCAGACTTGAGGGAAGAAATCATAAGAACAGAAGGAGTGTTCTTTGAGTATACCTAGAGGGACCACTTAAAGTCCCTAAAATGCTTGTAACTCTGTGACCACAGAATACTTTCTAGTGCAGAGCTACCTCTGCAAATCTGAATTGATATGGTTCCTTTACTTCCTAAATCAAAACGTTTACCTGTGAGGGTAGTTACTGTGCAAATGGGGCAAAGAGTGTGCATAATTTAATAATTCCAAAGAGTGTTGCTATTTACTGTAAAATTCAAAGAAGTCATTTGTGGGGTAAGCTGGTTTTTTTTTTTTTTTCTTTCCGTGTTAAAAGAATGATAGATGTGGATGGGTGAAGAGTGGCAGGAGAGAACTCTAGGGAAAGAGATAGACATTAAAGAAAACATCAAAACTGTGACTGCTTAGAGGCTGTGAACCTTCAGGCAAACCCAGGAGCATTGTTTTATGAATGAGTAAAAGTTGTATAACCATCCCCACCACCCTCAGAAATATCTGATTGCTTGCAGAATATTTAAGGGAAGGCCCTTTAAAATGTTAATACTTTTTGCAGAAGTCAGGAAGCAATTTGGATCACTATCTGAGAACAAAAATATTAGGGATGAATGAAGGGAGTTAAAGGATTAATGGTTGCATTAATTAATAAATATTAAGGAATATACCAATAATATACATGGATACGTTTCTTTCATATATATCATAAGGACTAAATATTGTTAATAAATCTCAGAATTTTTTCTAATCAAATTAATTGTGTTTGAAAAATAAGAATGTTTTTGAACTTTTTCTGACAAATAAAATCTTGATATTGACTGACACCATCCCATCCCTGTTTTTGTGATCGAGCAAGAACTACTGAATAATAATTTTAAAATTGAAGTTCTAGGTTAATCAAGTGCACATAATAGTTCCACATTCCTTATAAATGGAAAGAACAAATCTAAGAAATCTCATGAGTTTTAGCAAAGATGCTTTCTTAGTCATTTAAGATGCCTAAGCAAAAATTAAAACAAAAAATGTCTGTAAAATTCTCAGTTATGCAAGATCAAGATATAAATATAGCATGGACACTATAGCTAACAATACTGTATTGTATACTTGAAATTTGATAAAGCACACACATGCATGAAAAAAGAAAGAAAATGATAAATACGTGAGATGATGAATATGTTAATTAGCTTGATGATTATGATAATTTCACAGTGCATAAGAATATCAAAACATCAAGTTGTATATATTACATATATATATATATATATATTTGTAAATTATGCCTCTAAAGGCGCAAAAAGAAGAAAATTGAAGAAAAAACCCTTCTTTTATTTAAAAATGCCATTAGAAATTCACTTGGATTGCTGATAGGCTAAATGCTTTCCTAGTGTTATTATTCTCATGCTAAATGCCTGAAAGAGACTATCTGTATTATAATGATAATTCTGTTGACAAGGGACAATTTTTCTGAGCTCTTCTGCCCTCCTTTCATCTTCCCAACACTGGCATGGCAGGGAAAGACATAAGTAAGCTTTGCTTCAGTGAACAACTCTGAATACTGACAAGAATTGTGAAAGGTCTAAGATTTTACTCTCTTTTCAAGCCAGTAAGTTGCCTGCCACACATAGTTTTATGGATAGTGACAGAGGATACAAGACTCCTGGGTCAGAGACAAAGGACAGCTTATTGTTCACAGTGATAGCAGTAGCCATTGTATCAGCATTCGAGCTAGTCCCCTTGCCCCAATTTTTACAGGGAAATGCAGAGAGGGCCAGGTTACACAAGTACACACAGTAGAGTATGTTATACAGGAAGACTTGTGAGTTGAAATACACCAGATTTTTGTATGGGCCACAAGCATAACTGTTCTTTGCTCCAGAGGGAGACGTTATGTTTATTATACTGGGCAGTATATTATATATACAGTATATTATACTGTATCCCTGACCTTTGCTCTGAATGGAAATACAATCTCTGTCTTATAAGGCTGTAAACACACTTGCCTTTTACTCCAGAGGGAGATATTATCTACATGTTCCAAGGCTATTTGCTATGCAGACATCCTTGACAAGATAGCCCTGAACAAACAGCAGTCAGTGTGCCTGCTCACCAGATGTGCAAAAATCCTGGAGACCCATGGCAAATTGTCTCCCAATACACATTGAGAGTACACCCATAACACATTAGGTTTGCCACAAATTAAAAAAACAAACCTAAATGCTGCATGGGCAAAGTTAATTTGAAAACCAGATACTTGGATATAGCTTCATTCCATTTTTCACTTTGTCCTTTCAAGAACTTTAAGAAAATAAAGTTTTGTCAGGCTTTGGATGTGTTGTTTGCATGTTTATTCCTTCAAATCAAGGCATACTTCCTAATTTGGAGAAAATTGGCATTCGGTAGACTCAATTGCTCTGCTTAACTAAAGCAAGTAAACAAAAGGATATATATGACTTCTAAAATCCTCAAGATAAGAACCTTCTACAGAAAATTGTCTTTTGATCTCTTTGAGAATGAATTTTCAAAAAAGCACTGTTATGACACATCTGTGGGTCATATGCAAAAAGATGCTCTTCTACACTTCTATGACCCTACACTAAAACATTTTGCTTAAAGCATTAAAAGTAGCTATACTTGGAAAAAATTAAGCTGTTTTCCTTTGAAGAGTTGAAGTTTTGAAATGCAAAAAAATGTGATGAATTTGCATTCTATTTACATCTATTCAACACAAATATAACAAAGTAGCCAAATAAAGTCAAATTCCTATAGTACATTAGAGCCAAGTTTGTCAGAATTCCAGGACACGTCACTTAGGCACCAGCCTTGGGCACATGTGATGTTTTCTAATAGCAGAATATGGATTTTCAAGTGAACCGAATCACAATGCTTTCTTTTACCCCACTCCATGTACACATATATTTTTAGTAACCTTGATAGTTAAAAGAACAAACAATAACAAACAAACAAACAAAAAAATCACCCGCATGGCTTTACCTTTGTTTCCATGAACAGTCATTGATTCTTATTCTTTTACTGATAAAGAAGCACCAGAATATTAGGACAGACGAGCAGTTAAGTAGGTTGTCATTAGCGTGCATTTTCTTCTGGTTGACTTCCACAGCCTTCTTATCAATAGATCTAGTTATCTTTTCTCAGGATTTCTATGGAACAAATAGTGCTAGATCATATTGGTTTGTTAAAGAAAGCAAACTGTTAACATGCCTGCATTTGCATGAATTAAACACATTGCGCTACAATGTATTCAAAAAATGAAATATGAGTGTGGTTATTTTCAACAGGTTTCAATGTGGATACTCCAAACATGCGTATGTAGGAAAAAGGGTTATGAGTTAGGAACAAGTGAATGAAGTAGAGATATATTAATCTAATCATTAAGATTAATATATTGGCAAGCTGGCTTATGCACTACATCAATGTGTAAGTTGTTTCGTGCATCTTTCATTATTAAAAATAATTATTGTGACTTCAATTAGCAAAACTCTGTATTAAAAATGAAATTCTTCGAATAAATTCCTTTCATTCAAATATCCTGATTTATGAATTTGACATTCATCATGTTTAAGAGATGAAAACCCTATGTTATATGAATCACACTTGGATGGGTGATATTTTTAACTAATATTACTTACTGCTCTATTTCTTGGATTAGCTCCTTTGTATATGGGCTTAGAGTTAGTGTTTTCAGAGAGGTAGGGTAGTAGAAAATATTCAATCCGTTTTAAAAAATATAATACAAATGGTAAAACTAAGGGCCTGAGAGGCAAAGTTTTTCATTGAAGGTGACATGGCAAGGTGCTGTTTGTTCAACTGAGATTAGAACCCAGACTTCCTGTCTGCCAGCACAGTTGTTTCCTTTAAATGCCCTGCTCCCAAATTAACACCTTTATTCAAGTCTGTTTTTTACCAACCAAAAAAAGTACACTCACTCATTATTTCAGCAAGTGTTTATTAAGTACCTACTACACACAAAGTACTGATCAAAACAGAGTTCCCATATATCCCCTGCCCCACATAGGGACAGCCTCCCCACTATTAACATCCTGCACCAGAGCGGTACGTTTTTTTCACAGTCAATGAACCAACATTGACACAATCACCCAAAGTCCATAGTTTGCAATAGCATTCACTCTTGGTATTGTACACTACATGGGTTGTGACAAATGTATAATGATATGTATCTACCATTATAGTATCATGCAGAATAGTTTCACTGCTCTAAAAATCTGTGCTCTGCCTATTCATCTATTCCTGTCCCATAACCTCTGGCAACTTCTGATTGGTTTAATGTCTCTGTACTTTTACCTTTTCCAGTACGTCATATAGTTGATATCACATAGTATATAGCCTTTTCAGATTGGCTTCTCTCACTTAGTGATATATATTTAAGGTTCTTCCGTGTATTTTCATAGCTTGGTAACTCATATCTTTTTAGTGCTAAATAATATTCCTTTGCCTGAATGTACCACAGTTCATTTATACACTCACCTACTAAAGGGCATCTTGGTTGCTTCCAAGTTTTGATAATCATGAATAAAGGTGCTATAAACATCCCTGTGCAGGTTTCTCTGTGTACCTAAGTTATGAACTTCTTTGGGTAGATACCAAGGAACATGATTGCATGATCACATGGTAAGAATACAGTTAGTTTTGTGAGAAACTACCCAACTGTCTTCTAAAGTGGCTGTGAAATTTTGTGAATTGAAGTTTCTGTTGCCTCCCATCCTCGCCAGTATTTGATGTTGTCAGTGTTTTGGATTTTGGCCATTCAGATAAGTGTGCAGTGGTATCTCACTGTGGTTTAAGACCCCAGTCTTAATCAGTGGTGGAAGAACAGTCTCAGAACTATTTATCACAATTGGCCATTTAAGTTTAGCAGTAAAAGACTGGTTAATGATAACGATGCATCGTAAAACCTTCAGAAGCCCATATGCAAAGGAACTAATCCAAGAAACAGAGCAGTAAGTGAAAGCTGAACTTGAGCGTGGTATCACCATTGATATCTCCCTGTGGAAACTGGAGATCAGCAAGTGTTACATGACTATCATTGATGCCCCAGGACACAGAGACTTTAACAAAAACATGATTACAGGCGCCTCTCAGGCTGACTGTGCTGTCCTGGTTGTTGCTGCTGGTGTTCGTGAGTTTGAAGCTGGTATCTCCAAGAAAGGGCAGACCCGTGAGCATGCTCTTCTGGCTTACACACTGGGTGTGAAACAACTGATTGTTGGTGTTAACAAAATGGATTCTACTGAGCCAACCTACAGCCAGAAGAGATAAGGGGAAATCATTAAAGAAGTCAGCACCTACATTAAGAAAATTGGCTACAACCCCGACATAGTAGCATGTGTCCCAATTTCTAGTTTGAATGGTGGTGACATGCTGGAGCCAAGCACTAATACGCCTTAATTCAAAAGATGGAAAGTCACCCATAAAGATGACAGTGCCAGTGGGACCACACTGCTTGAAGCTCTGGATTGCATCTTGCCACCAACTTGTCCAACTGACAAGCCCTTGCGTCTGCCCCTCCAGGACGTCTACAAAATTGGTGGTATTGGTACTGTCCCTGTGGGCCGAGTAGAGACTGGTGTCCTCAAACCTGGCATGGTGGTCACCTTTGCTCCAGCCAGTGTTACAACTGAGGTAAAGTCTGTTGAAATGCACCATGAAGCTTTGGTGAAGCTCTTCCTGGAGACAGTGTGGGCTTCAGTGTTAAGAACGTGTCTGCCAGAGATGTTCATCATGGCAGTGTTGCTGGTGACAGCAAAAAGGACCCACCCATGCAAGCAGCTGGCTTCACTGCTCAGGTGATTTTCCTGAATCATCCAGGTCAAATCAGTGCTGGTTCTGCCCCTGTTCCTGATTGTCACACAGGCAAGTTTGCTGAGCTGGAGGAAAAGATTGATCGGCGTTCTGGTGGAAGCTGGAAGATGGCCCCAAATTCTTGAAATCTGGTGATGCTGCCACATTGATATGGTTCCTGGGAAGCCTATGTGTGTTGAGAGCTTCTCTGACTATCCTTCTCTGGGTCGTTTTGCTGTTTGTGATATGAGACAGTTGCTGTGAGTGTCATCAAAGCAGTGGACAAGAAGGCTGCTGGAGCTGGCAAGGTCACCAAGTCTGTCCAGAAAGCTCAGAAGGCTAAATGAATATTATCCCTAATACCTGCCACCCCAGTCTTAATCAGTGGTGGAAGAACAGTCTCAGAAACGTTTATCACAATTGGCCATTTAAGTTTAATAGTAAAAGACTGGTTAATGATAAGGATGCATCGTAAAACCTTCAGAAGGAAAGGAGAATGTTTTGTGGACCATTTTGGTTTTTTGTGTGGCAGTTTTAAGTTATTAGTTTTTAAAATCAGTACTTTTTAATGCAAACAACTTGAGATCCATTAAAACAGAGTTTAATGAGAAAAAAAGTGTCAAAATACAGATGTGAATGAAGCTCTTTGGACATTTTTCTACACGTCTGTTTATTATTATATATTTTTATTTTCCTGGGTGAATGCTAGGAGTGAACTGCTGATTAATAGGGTAGGCATTTCTCTTTAAATAAAAAACTACTAGAACTTTTTCTAAAGTATTATAAAATTATATATTTCTAATATCAACTTACGAAATTTCCATTTGCTCCACATTTTTGGTCTCAGTCTTTTTAATTTCAGACATTGTTGAGAGTGTATACTGGTATCCATTGAAGTTTTAATTTGAATTTTCTAGAAGACTAGTGACATTAAGTACCTTTTCATTTGCATACTGGCCTTTTATAATTTTTTTTTTTTTTTGGTAAAGTGTCTTCAAATCCTTTTCCATTATTTGTAATATTGTTTTTCTTTCTATTATCCAGTGGTTGAAGGGTTTTATATTTCAATATTTCAAAATACACAGAATTATTTTATAAAAATATTAATTTTATATTGTAGTAAAATTTTTAACTGGATACATCTGCTCTTAATCAGTTTAATATGATTTTTTTTTTAGAAAACAATGTTAAGACAGTAAAAAGAGTCTACATTTGAACAGTTTTAAACATTTAACAGTGACAATAATTGAAAGCTAGAATTTACCATAAATTAGATATGACTTAAATAATGGTATATTTTATTACAATGCACTTGAATAGTATATACATAATATGTATATATATGAATGTGTACTTCATATATTTATGAGGGTACTTCAAAAAGTTTGTGGAAAAAAACAGAATTAAAACATAATACAAATTTGTATTATGTTTTAATACAAATTTGGAAAACTCTGCTCTAGTGGCTTTAGAATTAATTGCTGCTATACAAAGCAGCAGACTCAACTTCTCTTGAAACACACAATGTTAAAGATATAGCTTAACATCATTTTATAATTGCAAATCCATCTTTCTTCTTTATATTAATCTGTATTTTAAGGTTTTTTTTACTAAAAAGAGAATGTTGATGCTGTATTGTAAGAATTATGATACAGGATTTAAGTCATATGCTGGCCATGTGTGAAACAACATTGCCCAAAGTATTGTTATCAGTAACCAGACTGGTTAACTAAAGAAAAATATTGAATATATCAATTTTTAAACTTTAATTGAAGTAATTTAGATATACTACAGTACATAGATCACCATTGTACATTTCAATACATTTTTGCATACTCAAATTATAACACAAATATTTCCTTTGGTCCAGAAGGTCCTACATACCACTTCTAGTCAATACTATCTTTTGAAGGTAACCACTATTCTGGAATTTTCACCGTAAATTAGTTTTGCCTTTGAACTTAATATAAATAGAATCTTAAAATAGGCATTCTTTCATGTCTGGCTTTTTTTTTTTTTTTTTTTGCTAAACACTATGTCGGTTATATATATCTATGTTGTTGAATGTAATAGAAGTGTATTGTTTTAATTATTCTATAGTGCTGCATTATACAAAACTCACAATTTATTATCCATTCTACTACTGATGGACATTTGGGTTGTTTCTGATTTGTACTATTATGACATTCTGTATATGCCTTTTGTTGGATATATGCATTCATTTTTCTTGGAGTATAATTCTTAGGTTATAGAGCTAGTATGAGTTTAATTTTAATAGATAATTCCAAAGAGTTTTCCAGTTTGGGGCCAGTTTATGTGTCTTTATAAAATATTTAAAGATGGCTCTTAGGAATTATTTTCATTTTAGCCCTATCTTTTGTCTACCTAGATGAAAAAAATGAGATGTGAGCAGATATATTATTGCTGTGGCTGCCAAATGTTGATCAGGACAATTACAAGATGACTAAATGACTAAATATTTATTATTCAAGCAAAGAAATAATAAAACTGAGTCTCTGAAATTTCTTACTAAGTCCCACTTTTAAAGTTTAATGAAATGTGAATTAGAATGAAATATCTGATTCAAAAAAGTATAATTCTTCAATTGAGAATTTACTCAAAATGTGAACAAATCACAGAACTTTATAGTTTAAATTTTTTTTAAAAACATTCCCCTCTCTTGACGTGTGAGAAAACTTAGTGATTATCAATTTAAACTTCTTGCAGCTTTTGTATTTAGTGTAAACACCAGAGTTTCTAACATTATTTGCTTAATTATTTCATATTAAATATTCTCTCAGTGATGTCATTTCATATTTATTCTTTTTAAAAGAAGGAACGTGAAGCAGCTTTTATTTCTCCTCAACCCCTATTAGGATTGTATTCAATATGCAATTTTTTCAAAATTTGCTGATACTTGATAAAATAATATTTTACTATAGACACATTTATTCCTTCTGATAGGGTGTTTGTCACTGGAAAGTATAATACTTCGTCTCAGGAAGTTTCGGGATTTCTCAAAAGACATTTGATCTGTTAGTTACTAGTCTCTAAAGTAGTCCAAAGTTTCCAGAAGGGGAAAATTAGCTAAGATTCTGAAATTACCTAAGCTAGGTATAAGCCCCTACACCACTGGAAAACATAGGCTCAGCTATCCTTTGAATTACGTGCCAGTTGTTAGAATTTCTGGATTTCTAAAAAAAGCTAATATAGCTTATTTCTTTTTCATTTATCAAACTGTGGAAAAAATATCTCAAAATTACTTATGAGCACTTCTACTGTTGCGTTATTGCTATGTTGTTATGAAGAATGTAGTTCAGGTGAAATGATTTTTGGCAGCAAAATGATCATGGTAGGAATTTTACCTCTTACCATTTATATATAACAGATACTACTGGAACTCAACAGAACACATATTTAGTATCCTTAAGGTTAAACGTTATATAAACTTACAGGAAAAATATTTTGTATTACTACAGAACTTATTTCTTTATAATGATTTAAGACTATTTCAAGGAAGGAATTCCATGTGTAGGTTGACTCTAAAAGCTTCTAAAGCAGTGGGTATCAATCTTGACTGCACATGAGAATGACCTGGAAACATATAAATGTGCAGATGCCTGGTCCCTCCCATTAGAAGATTAAATCGGAGTTTCTGAGATTGCGGCTCAGGCATGGGTATTTTTAAAGTTTCTATGTGATTCCAAAGTGCAGTCAAGGTAGACAATCACTATACTGATGGATAGAACTCTGCATCAAAAAGTTGAATATAAACAGCTGTAGGAATATTAATTTGTGTTTAAAAAGAAATACTAAATAGTACTTAAAAATATTACAGATTCTGTGTATATTATAGAATTTTATATTCTCTCTCTATATATGTTCTAATATGACCTTATAGAAGAATATATATGTGTAATGTAACTGAAAACAAAAAATGGTTTATGTATAAGGAAACCAAATTTGATGAAAAATTTTCTGGTTTCAAATATATATATACATATATATACATTTTTTTTCCTGTTGTTAGAAGGCAGAAGAATATAATAGTGCAACAACATGAGCAGATAAAATGTGAACACGTGGTACATGGGTCACGGACTGACTGTAATATGTACATTATGTTAGCAGAGGAAAATCACACCTATCACCTGTCAGGCCACAAACAAAGCCTGGAGGAATGAACCTTTAACAAGTAATAAGAACAGAACTTCCAGAGGGAATGTTTGGATCATCCCTTTAATTTAGCATGACTGTTCACCAGGTTGGCTGGGGAAAGAGGCTTGAAAACTTTTAAGGATAAATTATGGTGAAAGAGATCCCAAAACGAACGCTTGTTCAAGTTGGATTGGGTTTGCTCGTAACTAAGAGAAAATACATTGGTTAAGCCACAGCTCATAGCAGTTGAAGATTATAAAGCAAGATGCTTATCTGAGACTTAGATATGTAAAATCTTCCAATACTAATGTACATTTAATCAAGTACATATTTATGTAGAGATTTAAACAGTACATAGTAATTATACAGTCAGGAAGATAGATAATTTATCTATCTGTCAAATAACATCTATCAAAAATCAGTGTGAGTGACTCAGTTTAAAGACATGAGGAGCAGCAAGGTAATGGAGGGCACTGTAAGCAATAGAAAAACTTTGGCTCTTATTCTAGGATTGACAAGGAGTCAATGAAACGTATTTAAAAAGGAGGAGTAGTTGGCAAAGGGCCACAAAAAATGATTACATTGTGTAATGATAAATACAGTAATAAAAAAAAAGGAGTAATGTTAAAAAGTTGGTAATTTTATATACCTTCAAGGTTAAAAACATATTTTGCTAATTTTCATAATTTTGTAAAGAATCATATTTTTATGATGCTTTGTTACACTTCTCACTGTGTAACAGAGATGAAAAAAAGCAACATGAATGCGATGAGAAGCTCAAAAGGACTGCACCTCAGCAATTCCTCTGTAAGAAGGAGAAAACTGGGTACAGCCCTAATTCAAAGTTAGCTTCTGTTTTTACTGTAAAGACAAGGAAGTTTCACAAAAAAAGTCAGTTGATTCGGTCATTTCAAAAGGACACAAAGACATGGGCAATGTGACAAAACTTGTCTATGGCTACGTATAGCTTAAACAATGGGAGCTAGTAACATCAGTAAAATTAACAACGTGGCATTCCAAAGTACAATTTGTGAAAAGCTAAGTTGGTCAAACTGCAATTATTATCTAAAATATAACCTCTCCTCAAATGATTTAAGCAAACGTTACATTCTTAAGATCAAATCTAAGTATAATTGTCTCTAAAGTTTCTACCAACAGACGGCTTGCCCTTAGCAAACATTTTTTCACATCTTTACCTTCAGCAATTCTTAAAATCCAACAAGATTGTATGACAACCACCTGTTAGCTCTAAAATCATTGAAGTAAACAATCAAATACCTAAGCAGTGATTAGAGTTGACTAGATGGGCTTTTGCCCCAAGGATGGAGACCATTGCCTCATACATGCCTTATCCAAAAGCCCTATTCTAAAAATCAAATGAGAATCAACATATACTTAATTAGAATTGATTAAATGGGCTTTTGCCACACTAACTGTGGGCTTTTGCCCCCTGACCAGAGACTGTTGCCTCAAACATGCATTACCTAAAAATCCTATTCTAAAAATCAAATGAAAATCAAGAATTCTAACCCTCTACAATGCTTTACTTAATCGTACTTTGGAAAGGCTAGCCATGCTTCACAATAATCTGGAGCTCAAATTGCATTGTTCTCTTGGTAGGAGCTTAACTTGCTTGAAAGTATAGCAATAATACTACAAATCCAATCCCTTAAGACAGTGGTTCAGAATGTGTGGTCCTAGGACCAGCCCCAGCAGCATCCCTTGGTGTCTCAGTCTGTTTTGTGCTGATATAACAGAATATCAGAGACAGAGTAATGTGAAAAGAAGTTTACTGCTTGACATTTTGGAAGCTGTGAAGACTAATGTCAAGATGCCAGCATCTGGTGAAGGCTTTTTGCTACATCATCACATGGCAGAAGGCAAGAGGGTAAAAGAGGCGGGGGGGGGGGGGGAGCTATCAAACTTGTCTCATCATCACTTTTTAGGCCCCACCTCCCAACACTGCGGCACTTGGCATCAAGTCTCTAACACATGCTTTTTGGTGGATACATTCAAACCATAGCATTTTGCCCCTGGCCCTGAAAGTTTATGTCCTTCTCATAAGCAAAATACATCCATTCCATCCCAATAGCCCCAAAGCCTTAACTTAAAGGCCTAAAGTCCAAATTTTCATCTAAATCAGCTATGAGTGAGACTCAAAGTATGATTCATCCTGAGGCAAATTACCCTCCAGCTGAGATTATGTGAAACCAAACAAGTTATCTACTTCCAAAATAAAATAGTAGAACAAGCATAAGATAGACATTCCCTTTCCAAAAAGGAGAAATAGAAAGAAAGGGGCAGCTGGTTCTTAGTAAGTCCAAAACTCTAGAGGGTGAGCAACATTAAACCTTAAGACTCCAGAATAATCTTTGATGACTCCAAGTGTTGACTCCTGGACACACTGGGGTGGAGGTTTGGTTCCCAAGATCTCCTGGGGCCCTGCCTCTATGGTTTTGCTGGGCTGAGCTCATGCAGCAGCTCCACAGGTTGGAGTCTTATTCCAGCTGCTCTCCCAGACTGAAATTGCACACAGGTAGACCTACATTTCTGGGGTATTAGGGGGTAGCCCTATTCTCGAGGCTCCACTAGTCATTACCCTAGTGGTGACTCTCTTTGGTGGCCCTAATCCCACAGCTTTGCTGGGCATTGTCCTTGTGGAGACTCTCTGTGGTGGCCTCACTCAAACCACTACACTAGGTATTGTCCTAGCAAAAACTGTGTGGCAAGTCTGACCCCACAGTTCCATTGGGCATTGCACTAATGAGGGCTCTCTGCAGTGGCTCCACCCCTGAGACAAGTCTCTGGACCCCCAAGCTATTCATGATGTTCTTTTTTTTTGTCTTTTTATGACTGGTAAGGGGATCGCAACCCTGGGCTAGGTGTCGCCCGCACCGTGCTCAACCAGTGAGTGCACCGGCCATTCCTATATAGGATCCGAACCCATGGCGGGAGCACCGCTGCGCTCCCAAGCTCTGCACTCTCCCAAGTGTGCCATGGCGCCGGCCCTATTCATGATGTTCTTTGAAATCTAGGTGGAGGAAGCCATGTCCCCACAGCTCTTGTGTTCCAAGCACCTGCATAATTAGCACCATATGGTTGTCGCAAAGGTTTACAGCTTGCACCATATGAAGCAATAAGTTCAGCTCTACTTAGGCCCAGTTGAGCCAAGACCAGGGAGGGTAATGAGCACAGTGCTGGAATGCAAGGCGCCGACACTTGAGGTGGCACAGGTCAGAGAACACTCAAGTCCCCTGGGTGCCTCTCTGGAAACCTTGTCCTTAAGGTCCTTAGTTTGCCTCAGAGATCTCTGAAGGACCTTTGGGGTCATTCTTGCATTGTCTTGATGAATAGCACCTGGCTTCCAACCATACTAATCTCCTTAGCAACAGTCACTTGGCCACACCCTTGGTGTGCTCACAGAAACATGCTTTTTCTTTCTTTACATGGCCAGGCTGCAAATGATTTAAATCATTTTGATCTGCTTCCCTTTTAATTATAAATTCCATCTTTAAATAATTTCTCTCCTCTCAAATTTCACTATATGCACTTAAGAGAAGCCATCTAGATCCTTCAATGCTTTACTGCTTAAAGATGTGTTCAGCTGGATATCCTAGTTCATTGCTCTTAAATTCCTCCTTTTATAAATCCCTCAGCACGAACACAATTCAGCCAAGTTCTTTGCCACTTGATAACAAGGATGGCCCTCTCTTCAGTTTCAAATGCCTTGTTTTTCTTTTTTTTTTAATCTGAGACCTCATCAGAATAGTCTTTATTGCTCATATTTTACCAACATTCTAATCATGACCACTTAATCTATGAGAAGTTTCAGACTAGCCCAGTAGCTATTCCCTTCTCCTGGGCCCTCAATGGAATCACCCTTAATACTTTGTTTATGGCCAGGATTTTGAAAACCCTGAAAAGTGAACAGCCGTGTTATGATTTTATGAAATTTCCTATAAAAGAGATGATTTGAGGCATACAAGGTAAGTTAATGATCTGTTAAGCACCTAGAAATCCTAGATTTTAAAAACTATATATTAATTTACAATTTTTCTTATTTAATTTATCTTGAGATTAGAACCTTATTGCTAAACGTTAATTTGCTTGGAATGATACAGAAGTTATTTAAATATCTTAATTTGAGCAATTCATGAAAGATGGGGTGGGAAGAAGAAAAAATAAGCTAGAAGTTAACCAGAACTGCTATTCATGACTTGGAGACTTTAAAAAAAAAATAATAACATCTTGTGAGTATTTCCCTAACCCATTCACAAGGAAGAAGCTTAGATCATTACTATAGTACATTGTCTCATAATTTAAGAACAACAGCAGCAACAAAGCAATGATTTCTTGGTAGTCTAAGTGGCTGTAATCTCACCCAACTATATCTAATTAATTCAGAAACCTCCATAGTGATTCTGCTAAGTTTTGATTCATAGGTAATGAGAGGTATGGAATGCTCGGCTTGAACTGTGCAACAGTAGTTTGTCACCTACAATGCAGCACTCTAGGAGGAAGATTTGTAGGAACTCTGAAAGGTTTGATTAAAGAGTATGTTAGCGACTGTCTACAAAGCAGAATACTGATGCAATATTTAATTTGTGCCTATACGAAATGCCCCATAATTCCAATGGCTCTCATGATTTGCACATTATTTGGAAGACAGAGGATTGGAGGATAAATTAACTTTAATAAGAGTGTTAGAGAGCCTCTACTGATATGCTTATGGTTCTTCTTCCATCAAATACACTTTTTTCATTACTTACGTGTAAGATAAACTCATTCACACACATTTTCGGTTCTTTCCTCCTTATTTCCTCTGTTATCACAAGAACAGAGAATATCTATAGCATGCTTAGTAACCATAATTGAGTTTCCTGTGCTTTATAGGTTGATACAGAAAAATATAAACCAATAAACAGCTAAACATATTTCTGCTCAACTTAACTTTCATTAATTGGAGTGATATTATATAAGTCCCTCTCAAAGAAATTGCCATTGCAGTGTTTCATTTGGGCAGAATTTTAATTACTTTTTTTCATTCTCTTGTTGAAAAAGAATAAAGTTTGGTTTATTTCTTCTGGGCAGAGATAAGGTAGTCATGATAGTGAAGAACATAAAATATCAGGGGAAGAGCTCTGGAATCTCTGACTAACTGCATTTTATACATTAGCACTATTGAGTGTCTTCATAGATTTACTCAACTTTGATGCACCAGTACATTAAGTTTTTATAGACATAAGTAAAAAATATTCCATCAGAAGCACGTCAGTCATTACTTTCAAATATTCAAAGACTAATATCATGATATTCACAGGATAATGTGTGATGATAAAATATTATTTACTCACTTGGATTTAAATGAACTCTAAGATATACTTGATTCCATTTTCGTTAACTTTTGAACATTACTGAAACATTTACTTCATCTTTCTAAATCTAAAATTATGCTATTGTTTTCCTAAGTGGAAGTATTTGTCTAGTACACAGGAATGAGGTTTTGAGCTTTTTCAAAAAACATAAAAATCTATAGCTCTCACAGATCAATAAACTGTTTGAAACACAGGAAAACCAGAAGGGGAAAAATAAAACCCCCAGGCAAAATACATTTGGAATAAACCATAAAGACTGCCACAAAGTCAGCATTAAAAAAGTAATAAAAAAAAGGAATTACATTTTAGATAGGGTCAATTTTCAAAAGTATCCAACAGAGATGTAAGCCTTACTGCTTAAAAACTAATAGCATACCACATATTCATGATGCCAGAACTGAAGTTTTAATAATTATCCTATATATTGTTAATGCTGCTGTGGAATACTAGGTCAGGACATAAACGAGTAAATAACATCCCTAATGATAACTGAGGTTTAAGAAAGAACAGCAAAAAATGAAGAGGGGTAGAGGAGAAAGACAGAGAGAAGGAAAAGCAGAGAGGGAGAGTGGGGTAAGGAGAGTGGGAGAGAATGTTAAAGAAATGGGTGGAAATCACGTAAAGTAAAGAAAAATTTGGAGAGAATTTTAGGTTACACAAGTTTTGAATTTAGCTGGTACCTTGAGAAATTAGATACTGAAAGCATGCATCCTGATAATGATTGAGTAAAAAACACATTAATTTTCTTCAATATCAAGGGAGAGAGGAAAAAGAATACTAAATACTGCATCTAGCTCTTACACTGTCAATGTCCTAAGGCTACTAACAGATTCCACATCAGAGACCACCTGCTTAACATGCTGTACATTTTTTTGAACACTGACTATGTTTACAATTGTTTTACCTTGCTTCAGGAGTCCCTGCTTAATGTAACTATGACAGTTTGTGATATTAATTAAATTGTGAGATTTTGTAGAATAAAATCATATAACATATTAGTTGAATATCTCAAAGGTGTTAAATCCAAAGCCCTGTATTTTAATATTTAGAAGACTGAATCCTTGGAGTGAACCACAACCCAAGTGACAGAACTATTCAATGGCAGGGCCACCATAACAAGGCAGGAATTCTGGGTGCCTCAGCACATACTATAGCTAGTACTATTATCTTTCTTTTCCACATCCACCCAGATAACATTTACTATTAATTAACCTGGTATTTTAATGCCTGGCTAATGATTATATGTATATATACTGGATATATACTGGATGCCTCTTGTAACCAGAGGTCTGTTCTCTCCTTCTGAAACTTGAATGTTTTTTCATATTTCTAGCATCTCTGTGTTGATGTCTGGTCATCAAGTAGAGCAGTTGCTACTTTGCTCTTCTGTTACTCTCCTTCCCTGGACTATGCTGGTGAACCCTCCTTTTGTCAATTCAATTGAGCCATCAGTGATCCTCCTGCATAGTGGCAGTGGCTGCTTCTGTGGTAGCAGATCACCTTTGTGGCAGTGGTGATTGGGGTGGTAGTTTTGGTGGGCTGCCCATGTGGCATTGGTGGCTCCAGTGGTAGCAGGCTGGTGGTGGTAGCAACTACAGCAGAGGCAGTTACAAAAGCTTCCTGCTTGGCTGTTGTGTCCACAGTGGTTGCCCATGCAGCTACGGTATCTGCAGCTGAAGTGGGGCTACCACATGCCAGCAGCTACAATTGCCTCCCTGTAGTCTGTGGTGTCCTTAGCAGCAGCAGGGTTACCTTTTGGAGGCAGCAGCAGTGCTGGCAGCTGAAACTGCTTCCCTTGCGTCTGCAATGTCCTCAGTAGAAGCTGGGTTAACTCATGGTGTCAGCAGTGGTGGTGGTGATTGCAGCCACCTGCCTCATGTCTACGGAGTTCTTGGCTTCGGCAATGAACCACCCTCAGGACTGCTGTTCTTCAATGGGTGATGGTTCTGGGACCAAACAATGGCTCTGGCTACTGCAGTGGTGGTGGCAGTGGGCTCATTTTGATCTCCTTCTGTGGAAGGAATGTGCTCTGGGTACTTCTAGTCCACCATCTTCCCAAAAGTCCGTAAGTATTTTTTTCCTAGTAAATTAAAAATTTTTCTTCTACTTATTGGATACTTGAATTTTCATTGCTCTTTTTCACTGTAGTTATTTTATCTTTTATAAGTCTATAGAAGAACTAGATATATTAAAGACATTAACATTTTGATCCCAGTTATTACATAAATTTCTTACTATTAGATAGCCTCAAAGGTGTCTAGTGAAAAGTATTTTCAGTGATGTAAATGTAAAATATTTATTGGGTTAAAATAAATTTCTTTATGTGGTTTTAAAATACTTTATCCCATTTATATGGGAAAGTTCCCCAGTGTTTTTTAGTTATTCTAACACTTATTAGATTGGGAGAATTTTTTTTTCCTGTGCTGTCACTGTGCTAAAGATAAAATGCTATTCTAAAATATTTATCTTAAAATTTATATGATTTAATAATTAATATTTATACTTAAAAGTTTAAATATATGTACATTCCAATAAGGTTGAAATGCATTTTGTTGTTGTTTCTATATTGATGTTTGAGTCAGAAATCTTTATTTTTTTCCGAATGATTAACCAGTTTTTCAAATATTGTTTAAAAATGATTTATGTTTTTCAAACCTCTTTAAATGCTATTTAGTCATAAGTTGAATTGCATTATAAACATGAATACAGGAGGTGATACTCTAAATATTTAACAATAATTATGCTATGGGCATTGGCCACTCATAAGAACTTTTGTATGTGCATATCAGCTAATAATCAGCACTGGAAAAGTTTGTGTCTATAATTCAAAATTTATAGTACTGATGCATCTGTTCATTGCAGCATAAGGGCTACAATTTACTTAAGGTAGCTTTATGTTATACTTTAATATTCGAAGGGGTGCATATCACCCCTGTTATAACTCATTTCTCAGAATTCTTTCTGCCTATTTGATGTTCTCTTTCTTCCACAAATACATTGAGATAATATGACTAAATTACAAATCGACTTAATGTTGCATTGCATTAAACATTAATTAACTCGTTCTTGACATTGAATAGTGTTGACAGTCATGCCAGTCAATGTAATGGTGAGAAGAATCATCTTATAAGAATAAACTTCACTTTTTCTGTGAAATGACAAAATGTCTTTCAATTAATTTTCCCTTTATAACAAAGTAATGTTTCATAATTCTCCTGAAGTTGATGCTGCATATTTTAAGTTGATTTTTAAGAGTTTTTTCCTGTTCTGCTATTGTATATTGGTCTGTTTTGATAGTACTTGAAATTATTCTTTGCAAGAGTATAAAAATACTCTAGATTTTAGCAGTTAATTTTGTAACTAGCCAACTTTGTGGATTCTTCTGTTAGTTCTCACATAGTTTCACTTGACAACCTTGTGCTCTCCAGAGAGAAAACCTCTTCCAAAATACTTGATTTTTCTGCATTATTTTATTATTACCTTCCAGTAAAGCTCTGTAAGCTTACACAAGCTATCTGAATGCAAACACGTGTTTATCTGACACCAAGCTCTGTGTTCTTAAAGAGAAGCAATACTTTACATACTAATGTTGAATTATCTCGGCTTTTATCATACTCTGAATAAAGTGACATACACATCATTTATCGCAGCAGGAATTAGACCATCTAATGTGATCGTGATTATTCACTGGTTTTTATAAATTTTACATTTTGAAGGCTTTCATTACACTTGCTTAGCTGTTAAAAACAAGACAAACATCAAGTGTTAGTATTCATATGTTCTCCACATTTCCAATAGAACTATGTTAGATCAACATTGTAAAAGATAATGTCCAGCCATTTTGTCCCAAGTGTACAAAAGGATAAAATGGTATATTATCTCAGACATGAATATCCTTGTTATAAGCTCTTTTCCAAACAAATGTCTTTCAAAGCCTTTGCCATTGAGTAAATACTAAACACTGGCAGCTACTTTTGCTCATATCACCCATTTAACAAGCTTAATAAAATCTGACTATAAGGTGACTTTAAAATTATCATTTAACTTTATATTTAATATTGATTTAATCTGTAGTATGTACTGAAGCATTTCTTCAGTGGTTAGTTTCTGAGAGTAATCAGATGCCACATGAAGTTGAACAGGTGATGACACTTATATTTTACTCCATCTCAAAAAAAAAGAAAAAAAAAGTGAAAGAAAAAGTTTATATCCTGCTTGAGTAGCTATGGTTTAATTTAATATAATCCTGATATCAAAGATGTGTATTTATATATATATAATATACCTGGACCTATGAATTTCCAGAAATTGATGTGTTGATATTTAGAGATTGCAAATTCAAATGATTCCATGAACCAAATAAGTAACATAAATGAATAAATTGGGCCTGGTGGGTACTGTAAGTAGCTAGAATACTTAGAGAAAAAGATATATGCTTAAATACTTTCATCATAAAAAATTTGAAAAAAGTTAATTAATTGTTTACCTTAAAATTGGATAATAAATCAGATAAAATCAGGAATAAAGAATTACTAAAGTAAAACAATAAAAATCAGTCAAACAGGTGAAAAAATAAATCCAAAAGCTATTTTGTTAAGTTATTAATAAAATAAATAACCCTATTTTAAACCTAACTGATAAAACATATGAACAATAATAGGAAATACCGGAAACATGAAATGAATCATAAGCAATTCTTACAGCATTTCAATTGCAGCTATTTGAAAATTTAGACAAAATGGATGATTTCCTAAAAAAAATGTAAATTTTCAAAATCAACTGAAATGAAAATGGAAATCTTATTCTGCAACTGCTACAGAAGAGATTGGAAAGGAGATTAGAGATCGACATTGATAAAGGCACCAAAACTGATGGCTCCACAGCTGAGCGTTATCTTCCTTTTAAAAAACAGATAAAGCCAATAGTATTAAAATAAGTCAATTTTTTAAAGAGAAGCCAAAATTTTCATGTTGGTGTGAAATACCTCATCTTCTAAATGTTGCAATTACTTCAAGTTTTATAGACTACTCTGGGCTCAAAATAAATTTGCAGAATATATGGGCCGTTTGTTTGAAATGTCATTAGAACCGAGGGCTGCTTCTTGGTTACTGAACCCTGTTTAGAAATCTTTGAAGTAAATATTCTTGTAAATTTATCTGCAGAAGAAGCTGTTTGTGTGAGTGTGTGTTTGCGGGTGTGTGTGTTGAGAGAGAGAGAAAAGACAGCAAGACGGTGAGAGAAAGAGACAGGTAATTTTTTTTCCTGGTTCTGTTTTTACATTATATACATTCTTTAGTTTATAGTATCAATGGACAAGGTGCCATATTATAGATGTGCTCTTGTTTAACAAATTATTGTATTAACTCTATGGTGTTGTTAAATAATAAACGTAATACTTTTCGCAATACTTTTTCTAGAAATAAAGGAATAGTCTAACTACTTTTCTATTGCCTAACTCGAATGAGAAAAGCATAAACTCTTTATTTCCTACCTACATGTATTTTCGGAAGATAAAGTTAAAAGTTTGGCTGTGTTTCACTTTGTATGTATTGTTTGAATTATCTGGGTTTTGTTCACTGACAGAGAGAATTACTTTACAAATTGGCCTTTGACTAGCCAAATGCCAGGCCGGAAATAAATGAGAATTAAATCATTCAGACTGAATTTTTGCCTTTGATCCGCTTCATTAGCAGAGGGCCCTCCCCCAGTGGCCCCTTGAACTCTTAGTTTCACTACGATCCATTATATTGTGTCAGTTCTGATCTACTTTAATGGAGACTGGGCTTGTTAACAGCATTTTAGTGCCACTGACCCAGGAAAACTCTGATTTTGTGTAAACTCCAACATTGCTAGTCCCTGAGATGCTGGCATTAGATGAGGAGTGATTAAATATTCATTATTAAATAATTAGAGTTTTTCCTAAGGTAAAGTTTATTTAGAGGGCAGAGATAAAAATATGCCCTAAAATTAACTTTCTAGTTAACTCAACCTGATGGTACATTTCCATCTCAAAGATTTCAGTTCTTACTTTGGAAAAAAATAAATCCCATGAGTGTAATTTGCACAGAATAATATTGTTTAAAGCAATAAGTCTTATTATAATGTTTAGTTCACAGCAATGTTTTCAAATTTTGGCAATTTAAATACACTAGGATAATTTTAGTCTATTTACTTAGGACTGTAACTAATCAGTTGTACAAAGCATGTTTGCTAAACTCACATTAGAAATTTCAATAAGAAACAGAACACATAAGCAAATTTGAGAGCATGGAGAATTTTTGTCCAGATTCAGATTCAAATTATTGACACTCAAACTAGAAGGTAACACTTTAGACAAGATAATAAAATGAGAAACTATACTACACAAGAAAATAGTAAAATATGGAAAAATAGATTGTTTTATTTCTAATTTTAAGAAAAATATCAATTTATGATACATTTATAAAGAGTGTACTTTATAAGACTTTAGAAAAATATCTGGAATTAACCTCACATAGAATTTTCCAGAGCATACAGAGTGATGGACAGCAGATTCTCTCTCTCTCTCTCTCTCTCTCTCTCTCTCTCTCTCTCTCTCTCTATTGTAATTTGTCATTACACAGTTTTGCACACAGAGGGGACAAATCAACTTAAAACCCTTTAGCAATCAGCTTATGCCCTGCAGCATGAGATTTAAATATTCATATCAGTGTTAGGACATGCATTAAATATATTAAGTCAGAATAAATCCTTACACAATTTGCCATGGAAAAATAAATGTTATAAAAATGTAAGTAAAATTATCCCCCCAAATAATTGAAACAAATCATATCTGAAGGGGTACAGGAAATCCATAAAACATAAAATCTCAGTACTATGCTGTTTCAAAATATGTTGCTCAGTAAATGATAAACAGGGTAGAATATTTAAGGGCTCACGTGGAACCAAAACAAAAATAGTTTAGGGAGACTTGTATACTTTCCCTGATTGCAATTTGTATTTTTTTATTATTGGAAAAAAATATAAAACCCTTAGGCATGTACACATTACCTTTTATATATCAACTAATATAACTTTTGTCTGCTATAACACTTAATTATTATTTTCCTGAAATGTATACCATTCTCTTTTCTCCTTGACCAGTCGAATATGTTCTTAAAACCAACTGGTTTCTTACTCCTCATATCACACACTAACATAACATTAAATCAAAAATCCACTTTGTTATCCTAAAAGCTCTTCCCAATTTGATTGTATCAAATATTCCTATTAAAATGAAGTTTTATTCTGTTGCTTTGCCTCACATGGATTTGTCACCTCTCTTCCCCTGGGTGTTGGAGCTGCAAAAGGATTACTCAAAGCCCATCTCTTCGGAGCAGTGAGAGACCCCAAAGAGGTTAATTTCCCAGAACCCTCAAGAGAGAGGCATTCCTTCTTTTGGGAAATTAACCACAAACTGGGGTTCTCACCCCACATTTATTCTCCAGATCAGGAAGTTACAGGAAAAGAACATAGGTGGGAGGTTATGACCAATTATAGTTGAGCAGTAAAGGCTGGTAACATCAGGGAAATAACAAGGTGACATTCCATAATGCAATTCGCAGAAGGTTGAGTTGATCCACCAACAGAAGCTTGATCTTAGCAAACATTCTCTCTCCCTAGAGCAGCTTCCCCAGCATTTTTACATATCAATCAAGTAATTTGTCTGTCCTTGAGACTGCAACCTTGCTGTGTTACAATTTTTTATCTTACAACAGAGACTTTAGCCTGTGGAAATTTTCCTGTCTTTTGCAAGGTTAACATTTCTATATGTAATCCCAAAAGTATAGGCTAAACCTGAGACCACAGAGCCGTGGAAAATAGGCCCTGTGAAATAAATTTGCTCCATAAATGTTAGTGCTTTCTACATTTTTCTTCTATTCTTTCATTTTCCTTGGATGAATTGAAGCTTCCTAAACCTCACCCCAATTCTCATTTTTGATGATTATTTTACCTTGGAAATTAAAGTGCTTTGAATTGCCCTGCTCTTACTATGAAGAATGTGTAATGATTCACCAAATTATATGGTATTTTTCACCATATCCAAATATTTACACATGCAAGTTTAAGGGCAAATAAACATAAACCCATCTTCATAACATTTTTGTTTTATTAAAAAAAAAAAACTTTTAGCATATATAACAGTACAGAGAAACATATAACAAAAACCTGTGTGCTCATAACCATTGTAAAGAGAAATTTATGTTTTTCCAGATTGGTTTCATATTTCTTTTCTTCTGTAAAAAATTTTTAAAAAAAGAAAAACAGACACAGCTAAAAACTTCTTTTCATACCCACCCCCTTTCTATCACATCTCCTAAGTCATTTTCCCTATAGTGATATGCCCAGAAGTAGACATGCTGAGCTCCATTAGACATCAAATGCTTCTTGGGTTGATATTCATTGCAGTAATTCAGTCATTTAATCTCAACTTGATATGCTCTAGCCTGAAAGCTAAATTATAAAGTTCACCACCACCTGCACACCTTATGTAAAAATGTAAGGGAAAGGTAGATAAATATGGAAGAAAATTGGTTGCCATTTTCAGTGGAAATAGAATAGAGGAAGACAGAAAACACAGGTGGTTTCTATAGTCTATAATTCTGCACTGATCATAATGTCATAGCTGGTGTTTAAAACATCATTTCTCCACTAACCATTTCATGTTTTCTGGATCCATAGATATTACTTTAGCCATTAGAGTTTTGTTGATGATGTTTTTGGCAGTATAGCATGCCCACATTTATTTTCTGAAGATTCTAAGTCTTTATGGTTTTGTTTGTTTTAGGTTTCTATAACCTTCCATCAATATTTACCAGTGCGTGTGAAAAATATTTTGAGTTGGTCCATGGAATCTCCTGAATTCCAGACAGATATTTTGTGCCTGCAACTCTGTTCCCTTGATAATTGTGATCAGTCTACATACTTGTTTCTTGTTTCAATTGCATGAAGGTGTAAAACTGTCAAGTGGCCATTTAAATATCTAGCTCAATGGAAGCTTCTTTGTGCCTTAATGGAAGCATTCCTCCCTTGAATATTACAGTAGCATAACTCCAAGTCAGAGAAAGAGTGAGCAACATTTGAGAATCGGTTTTTAAGTGTAATAGTTAGAAATTCTTCTACTTCTACCCCTCTGTTCCCTACTAATCCAGAATATGAAAAAACAGCATCGTTTATTGGTTACCAGTTTATAATATCTATCTCCTCTTGTACCATCAATTCACAAGCAATTGTTTCCTCTTAGCTGGCAACATAACAGAACTCAATAAAATAAACCATTACAGTTTTTTGTACAGCCAGCTGCGTCAGGTATTGAGATCACGGTAAAAGCAGTGAATTTCACAGTCACGTTGATCATTTCTTTTACCTGAAAATGAGTTATTTGTTTCAGAAGCAATATTGTGTAGTGTGTATAGCAGTAAATGAGGCATTTGGTGAATCCAAAAATGGTGACAGCTTCAGAAATATTCCTGATGGGAAAGGTAAATTCACATCTAGATTACTGTCTATTCCAGCATGAAACATTTCTACCAACTCCATGATGGAATGTTACCAGTGTAATCAGCCCACCCTAGGTAATTGGCTGGTCCCTTTATGTACAGGTGCTGTATCAAGGATTTAGAGTTGATTGCTGCTGTTGGCATAACCACAGTACTTTTTAAGGATGCTGGTATTCACTTCACCAATGCTTTTATAAAGAATTTACAGTTCAGTCTTCCAGGGGACATCATTAAAGAGCTTGAGTTTGTAGCTAAAGGTAAGTCTATTCTGACTTTACTATCACCTTGAGTGTTTTATTTAATCTTTTGCACTATGTCAAGGAAGTTTGAAACTCTCAACATTATATTTAATTTAGGGCACAATTGAGTATACTAGTTTTAGTCACTGAATCAAACAAGAGAATCAAATTTCATATTCTGAAACTAGACTAATAAATCCAGAGTAGTCATCATTACACTATTATTGATAAATATGGTCTAATCTAGAGTTATTTTCCTTCCTATCCAATACATTACTCTTAAAATGAATCCCCGTATTTATGCTTCAGGTTTTTGATGATATAAATTATCAACATTTTGCAAGTATTTTAGTGTGTTAGTTACCTCTTCCTCAGTCAGACTTTGTATTTTTTGTTTTCTCTCAGTCATGCTGCACCTGACACTGAGAGCTAAGAATGGAGCAGAAAAATTAGTGGCGTGTCATTATAAGGTGGCTACTTCAAGTGAGGTTATGTCAATATCTTTCAGCAAGACAGAAGTAGTTTAATTAGACATATCTCTATGGTTTGAATTGTGTCACCCAAAGTTCATGATTTGAAAACCTGATCCCGAACGTGGCAGTGTTGGGAGGTATTTGGGGTCATGAGGGAACCACCTGCATGAATGGGTTCATGTCATTATCATGGGAGTAGGTTCCTTATCAGAGGACCAGTTTGGCCTCTCTTGCTTCTCTTGCCCTTTCACTACAGGAAGATGCAACAAAAAGGCCCTCACCAGATGCCAGCCCCTCAATTTTAGACTTCCCAGCTTTCAGAATCATGAGCCAACAAATTTCTGTGTATTATAAATTACCCAGTCTCTGATATTATGTGATAGTAGCACAAATAGGCTGTGGCACATATAGAGAGAGAACTGATTCTGCTGGAAATGGAGGTTCTGTAGGCTATATCTGAAGGTATCCAGTTGGCTCTATTCTAATTTTCAGAAACCCACTTCTTCCAAATTGATACACTAACTCTTATGTAAGAGACATGGAAAAGTTATAAATTTAACTTGTGTTGTAATTCAGTAATCTATAAAATTAGATTCTACAACTGATTTTTGGCTACATTGGCCCTGTATGTACAAAATATTAGATGTTATTTTAGAATAGTTATATAGACCCTTTGGTCCTCTCATCTGAGTATATGAAGCCCTTTGCTTATAATTTTCTCTATTTCAGTGCAGCCAGAAGCAGCCAGTGCCCTGACCCCATCTTTGTATTCTATTTTTTTTCTAACACAGCTGTATCCAGTAGTCACTTCATCCTGCTTTCAGTGGCACATTATTCTGTGTGGTCTCAGGTGATAGTTTATGTAACCATTTGTCACTGAATACTCATAAGTTTGTCTCACACCTGAAGAACCCAGAGCTCACGGAACCCACATCTCTTGTGAGGAGCTGCAACAAACCCCTTGAAACTTTACCTCGATAAACACTGTCTTTATTATACTGAAAAAAAAAAAACAAGCCTGTCCTCTCTACTCCAGATGTAAACAATATCTTTATCTTACAAAACTGTGCACTATACAAGCATCCTTTAAGATGGCTTGGGGGAAAAAAGACAACCAGTGCCTTTCTCACGAAATGTGCAGAGACCCATGGAAATGTGTCCCGACAACAGACTTCGAGATTTTATCTATAGCCATCTGTTCCTGAACTTAATAGTCCAGCCGTGGCCTCAGATATTTACTCCTCAGCCCTCTCAATGACTTGGTAAACATATGATACCTATATTCAAGTATTTGTGCTGAAATACCAAGAATAGTTTCCATTTCCTGACTGCAATAGTGCTCGTATGTGTTCTAGGTTGGTTTCCTACAAGCAGAAGCTGGGATAGAGATTTAGGTGCAGGGTTTCTCTTAGGGAATACTCCTTGGATTACCACCTTTAAATACTAAGGGAAGCAGGATTGTGCAGAAGAAGAAGTTAAATTACAATGTGATTGCAACAAAGACTCCTGCCAATCCCAGAGGGTGTTCTGGAGGTGGGATGACCTTTCCAAGGTGGCTCAACTTGAAACCCTTTTATTAACTGGTCACCACTTGTGGCTGTCCCTAAGGAAGATGTGCAGCACTACATGGGTGTCTCCTGCCTTGGTGTGATGGTTGGATATGATCATGAAGGAGAAAAGCATGAGTCTTACGCTTTCTGCTTTGTCATTAGTAATAAAGTCATTTGCCTGTGATTTAAGAGATTTGAAAACTCAAGCAAGTTTCACCAACATTTGTGAAAGTGTAGCAGACTAACTTATTAGCATACAAGTAGTGCAAATTCTCAGATCCTTTATTGTTCTTGACATCAGGAAGCTATTGTTCCTTTCATACCCATGAACCTGATGACTAGACGCTAGAACATGGCCTCTGTCTGCTACCTCTGCCTCAGAGTCTCCTGGAGCTGACATATGGACACTGGTATAATTATGGCTTCCTCAACTGTCTCTAACACTCATTGTCTCCACATTACTTTCTGGCAGCTATAGCACCAGGAAGATGGCCTCTGCCTCAATGACTCCAAAACTCAAGCAAGTTTGTCAAATTAGGAAAACCCAACTCACATTCAAATTGTTGTGGAAAAGGAAGCTTTATATATATATATATAAATTTTACCTTTTAAGTCTATCCAACCAACAGAGAGGACAAAAGGTGGACAGATAAATAGGTTGAGAAATATAACTTTGGGATCTATCCAAGGATAATCCCTCTAGAAAGCTTTTGCTTTTGATTCTACCTAAGGCCTCAGCAATATATCCAGCCAGGACCAAAATGTATGTTAACAACTTGCCCTGAGTTTTCCTATGGCTCACATATCGCATATTTAATACTACCATTGTGGGCTTGGGGTTACAGTTACATGTTTTCAGAGATTTCTCCAATCTCCCAGAACTAAATCAAACAGATTGCCTTATTTTCTTAGTCTTCCAATGAATACATATTTTTACGTTTTACCTAGTTCAGACTTCGACTAAGGTATAGCCCACTCGAGCTGCAGAACTTTCGCAGTTGTCAAAGACATATAATCAATTTTGGCAGCCCAAGTCTTCATCTCCTGCTTCATGTGGGCAACATGTCTCAAGTCCCAGGATTTTTGTACCAGCCATTTATAGAATGTGCAGTATTAGTTTTGAATTTTACAACTTGGCTTTCATTTTCCTGTTTGTTTCTAGTACCTTTTGTTTCTTTCTTTCTTGAAAGCTTGTGTATTCATTTCGACAAAGATGTGTTATATTTTTTCTAGAATTTCAAGGTGTTCTTGGAGGGAGTGTGTGTATGTGTGTGTGTGTGTGTATTCTTAACAGATTTCTGAAGCTAGGATCCATATTTCCTTATTTCAGTCATTTCACTCTGCCTAATATTGCCTGGTAGAATTCTTTTCTCTTTTATTTATAGGCAATCAATTTTTCTGGTGGGTAACTGGTAATTTCCTCCCTAGTTTTCTCTTTAAAAATGTCTTCCAGATTAATTAATTAATTATATTAGTTTTGTTAGTATATTATTTAATGTCAGTCCCCAGTAACAATACTCTTGATCAGGTTTGGAACATTATAGCATGGATGTGGGGCAAATCAAAAGAATGCAGTGATGCTCTGAAAAATCTTGCTTGGAAATGAGTTTCTTGGAAATGTTCTCCTGAGAGAATTTCCCATATACCTTAAAATGAAAATAATAGCTTCCTTTTATTAAATTAATATTATTTGTTTATCTTTGATTCTGGTCATTTTAAATGAATAAAAAGATAGGAAATAATGTCATTTCTGACAATGTGAATGAACCTTGGAGGACATTACATTAAGTGAAATAAATCAGGCACAAAAAGACAAATACTGCATGATCTCACTATATGTGGACTCTAAGAAAGTGAAACTCATAGAACCAGAGGGTAGAATAGTGGATACCAAAGGCTGGGGGAGGTAAGAGGATTGAAAAGATGTTGATCAGAAAACAAAAAATTTTAGTTAGGCAAGAGGAGTAAGTTCAAGAGATTTATTTTATAGCGTGGTGTCTCTGGTCAATAATAATATATTGTATACCTGAAATTTGCTAAAAGACTAGACTTTAAGAGTTCTTACCACAAAAAAATGATACGTATATGAGGTAATGCATATGTTAGTTAGCTTGACTTATCTGTTCCACAATGTGTACATATATCAAAACATCGTGCTGTAAAACATAAATACATACCATTTTTATCTGTCAATTAGAAAAATTAAAAAAATAAATTTTGAAGAAGAAAAGATAAAAAGAAGAAAAATATGGGATTGCTTACAGGAAATTTATATAATTGTGGGATATAATTTATTACACAATAAATGATTGTAGGAGGAACAATTGTCAGCTGTATTTTATAGAATTAGAAATGTTAATTGTTATGGTAATGTCATTATTAATGTAAATTCAACAGGTTTTCACGAAGCCCTTTTTACATGGTGCCACTAGTATTCCATATTGAAATTTATAGTCTTTATTGAAAAAAAATCCTTTAGTCACAGTTACAAGATTCATAATGACACATTTAAGAAGGAACAAAAGACTCAAATTAAAAATAAATAAAACTTAGAAAACATTACTGTGAATGTCATCACTTAGATAATAATAAATATCTAATGAAAACAGCATAACCATAATTATAAAGAATAATAAATGTAGCTGGAGGAAAAAGGATCAAAAAATCATTTTAGGAAAAGGGGAAATGATAAATCTTTAAGTTACTAAGTGGTGAGCAAAACACTTCTGCCTTGGGAATTACTTGGTAACTGAAGGCATAATTTAAAATCACTTAAAATAGGAAAGTGAATGTATATAATCCAGCTCACTTTGTGAAGAGCTAATTGTGCTGAACTAATTTAATTTCCTTTTATAGTAGAATAAGAGTTTTCATAAGCAGGGAACAAATGAGAGATATGGAAATACAAATTTAAAAGATAGGTTTTAACATATATTACTTTCTCATTGTCAAGCTAAAAAAAAATAAATCCTTCATGTTTAATTTACTTTTAAAATTCATTGGCACCAGAATTTCAAAGATAGCATCTGTATTGCTTTGGGAAAAACGTGAACACTGCAAATGTCTCCTAATCAATCCTACATTATTTCTGTAAAAGAGAAGTATCTCAAGAATATTCAGCATGACATACAGTCATACCAGAATAAGTAGAGTTTTTATTTAAAACCATTAATTTTCCTACAATTTACCTATCATATATTACCTTGGCAAAAATTAATTCATTAAAGTACACCATAATCACTTCATAACAAACTTTTTTTATACTTGCTATTATAGTAAAATGTTATCTATATAGTTTTTAATCAGAAGTATATTTTCAAAATATAGCTGCTTAGATCCTACATTTTCCTTCTTTTTGAGATATTTCTTGGTGTACAATTTTCCTGTTTATTTTTGTAAAGATTAAAAATATATGACAATGAATATGTCACAGTCTGACTTTATACAAATAGCTTAACTGTGATGTTTGCAATACATTGATCAGACAGTTTATTACAAGAAACATATCAATAAGAAACAGATGAGTTTCTAGATTGGTCAATTTAAAATAAGTTAGTTTTTAAACAAAATAATGTCATTATATTGAGTTTATATTCATAAAACACACACACACTATAGTACAATGACTAAAAGCAATTTACTAAAAATACATATTTTTACATGCTGTGTTAGTCAAGGTTCTCCTGAAAAATAGAAATAAGAGAAAAATAGATGTAATATATGTGTATATACCTATATAGAGATATAAAGAGATTTATTATAAAGAATTGGCTCACGTGAGTATGGAGACTGACAACTCCCAAGAACAGAGTGAGTCATCAAATTGGAGACCCGGAATTGCTAATAGTGTAGTTCCAGTCTGAAGACTTATAGCCTCTAACCCTAGAAAGAGGTCAATTCTTTAGTTCAAGTCTGAAGACAGGAAATAGCCAATGTCTCATTTGGAAAGCAGTCAAGCGGAATGAATAGTCTCTTACTTGGGAGAGGGTGAGCCTTTTTTGTTCTATTCAGGCCTTCAAGGAGGCCCACCCAAATTAGGGAGAACAATCTGCATTACTCAGTCTACCAATTTAAATGTTAATCTCATTCAAAAACACCCTCACAGAAACACCCAGGATAATGTTTGACCAAATATCTGGGGAAGCCGTGACCTAGTCAAGAGGACACATAAAATTAACCATCTAAATTTAAAAGTTTTAATAAGACTGTAATTGAGTATATCTTAGATTTTAACTGTTTGCTATTATATCAGAATGCCACTATATTTTTTTAAAAAGTTTTTATTGAAGGGTGCCTGCATTTCTCATATAGCAATAAAACCTGACTCTGTTTAAAGAACTATTTCCATTTGTAGAAACAAATTTATGTGGTGTATTTATTCATTAAAATAGGAGTAGATGAATAAGTAATTATTTTAAAATTTGTTAGTGTAAGACTTTTCCCTTATAATATTCTTAGTAGATTTAGAATTATGTTATCTTTCTTTACAATTACTTGCCATATGTTTCATTTCAACTCTACATTTTGGAATAATAACCATAATTGAAATTATCTTAATAAAGTTTTATCTACCTTTTGCATGCATTGATGGTGGAAAAAGAAAGATATACCTTAATTAATAAACACTTACACTTTGGCTTTTCAGATGAGAAGAAATATTATGAACTCTAATTAGATGTTCCTTTATTAACTGTGTATTGTTTTGTCTGTTGAACTAATGCCAATTAAACTGGCATTCATCATAGAAAAACAAATAATTACAAATGCTGGCTGTTTGATTTAAGACTCCTGCATATTACCTCCATCTATAAGTACTCTTTTGTATCAAAGTTTCCCTAATTATTTGCTGTAGACATTTATGTGATTATATCTCAATAACAAATAATAAACAAGCAACAATGCCAATTCATTATAACTAGTGCCAATTCTTATCTAATTTTTGTGTTAACAATCTAATACCAAGATATGTTGATTTCACTGGTCTAGTTCAGTTTAAGTATGGCTTGGGCACATTATAAAAAGTAGTAATGAAACCAATCACAAGGAAATTGAGCTTCAACCATGATATCATCCTTAGCTGCAGATTTCTTATATACCAGAGTTATACGTGACAAATCATGTGTCATACAAGCCTTATTTTCATGCTTAGAAAAGCCTCTCCAATATCATTTTACTTTTTCATAAAGTTCAAAATGAGAGAATTCTGCCTTCTCTCACTTTATTTTCTTTTATTTAAAGGCTCTTCTTGTTTTTAGGGTTTACACCAACCTAAATGGCTGGAACATTTACAAATTAAATATTTTCTAAACCAAAGACTGAGAGGTTTCAGGAAATAATTTAATAAATCTAAGAGTATATTTGCCTGGAATGAATTATGATTACCCTGAGAAGAACTGCTCAATCATGTGTTTCTCAAGTATGCCAAGAAACCTTTTTTTTTTTTTTATAAACCAACCTCAAAAAGAATGAGACAAAGAGGAGTCTTAAGGGATAATTAAAGTGGCAGATATGGTTATGTGGAGAAACAGAAAAAGCACACCTTCCCACAGATTCTAACCCTCTGTTTATTTCCTCTAAAATTTCTCTTGTATGTTGCAACTCTGGAAAAAATGTTTAATTTTTAAGAAATGAAAGCCCTATGTTAAAAACATATATATTTACCCATGTATTTACCATTCTCAATGTTCTTTGTTCCCTTGTGTAAATCTACATTTCCAACTGGTATCATTTTTCTTCTACACGCAAAACTTAGTTTTATATTTCTTGTAGTCAATAAAACATTTCAGCATAAATGCTAGAATGAGGAAAATGGAAAGATACTATTGTAAAATTTTCACATGCTAGATGTGGCATAATAGGACTTGAGGGTGGACATGCATAAGTTAAAACTGGGTACTATAACCCCAAAGCAATCGATAAAAAATTTAAAATGGTGAAAGAGTTGTAGTTGTAGCTAAGAAGCCACAAAAAAAAAAAAAAAAAAAAAAGAGTTAATTCAAAATGGATCGTAGACCTAATGTAAAAAACAAAACCTAATGTAAAACTAGAAGATAACATAAAAGAAAATCTGGACTTTCAGTATGGATTGACTTTCTAGATACTACACAAAAGGCATGACCCATGATAGAGGTAAATAAGCTGAGCATCATTCAAACTAAAAACTTCTGCTCTGTGAAAGACAGTGCCAAGAGAATAAGGGTGCAAGTCACAGACAGGGAGAAAATATTTGGAATAGATACACTTGATTTATATCCAAAAGTATTTATATCCAAATATATAAAGAAATCTTAAAACTCAAACAGTCAGCTTCCGATCAAGATGGCAGAATAGACAGACCCCAGCATCACTCTGTGCCACAAATCAACCAATTTACAACAATTAAAAAACAACAACAGCCAAGCTGGGGCCACTAGAGCTCAGGGGAAGAGGAGGAGAGACCTACAGAGTGAGTGAAGGCAGGAGAAGCCACAACGAGAGAAAGAAAGGGCCGTTACTACCATTTTGACCCTGGCTGCTTCAAGGCTGGAGCTGGTGAGCACATGTAGCAAGAGCTGGCAAAAGCCTCTGCTGTGCGCTTCTTATAAAGTTACTTGGAGGTAGCAGGGGAGAAGAGGGCCTGGGTGACCCTCAGGCCAGCAAGACCACTAACAGGGTTCTAGAGGACCCATATAGGAATGAGGAGCCACAAGAACTGAAAAAAGGAGCCACTTAGACGCCAGTGAGTCATCACAAGGGACTAGTGCATGGCCCGTCCCATGGGAAGTGTTTCAAGTGTGGGCAGAGGGGGAGACGGGCCCACCAGGAGAACATTTGGGCACAACAAGAACAGCTGATCTGCACCCCAATCAGCACAGGTCCACTCAGTGGAGACTGGTTAGGAATATAGAACAGCAGGGGGTGCAGTTTGCTGAAAAGACACAGGCACAGACCAAAGATTCTACACAACCCAGGAGTACCAGATCTTACGAGACACAGAAGTATCTATAAAGTCAACCATTAAAACTTAAGCTGCATAAAAAGCCTTCCCCAGAGAATCAGCAGTAAAGCATCAATTTAGCTCAACCACAGGGCTCAAGTGTGGTCCCCAGTTTAGAAGTAAGCAAAGGACAACAAATGAGTTCCTGTGCAGAGTTTAAGTAGTGGAAACAGTGAGTAATCCAACACAGAACTGAAAGAAAAAACAAAATACCCACAAAGAGACAAAGTTTGATATTAACTAGTAAAGGTCTCACTTCACCGAAGAACACCTATAAAACCCAGAAGGAACAGAAGCCCTCTGGGCCCCCAAGCCAGGGAGGAGGTAGGACCAGGGGCCTCAGCCATGGTACCCAACACCCACAACCAGCCCAGTGATGACTGCTGAGCTGCCACAGGAAGTATCTCAGGCCCTCGAACTGGGACAGAGCGGGGACCTAGGGCCTTTGCTTTTGCCATGCCCCCCTGACACCCACAATCAGCCCAGCAATGACCACTGAGCCACCACAGGAAGCACCCCAGGCTCCTGAGCAGTGAGGGAATGAGGGCCTCAGCCACACCTCCCTGACAATTGCATTCAGCACAGCAATTACCAAGTGGCCACTGGAAGCCCCCTGGTCTCCCCTGCAGGAACGAGGGGGATGCCATGGGCCTCAACCACACATCCCCTTCTTCCTCCTTCTCCCACCCTATTTCCTTTACCTTTTCCCTCTCCCCCTCCCGCCCAACTGCTCCATAACAACATCTTAGAATGTAAAAACAGATGGAGCTGTGGACGAACCCCTCTTCCAGCAACCAGGCATGCCGCTGCTGCCATGGGGCCTGCCCAGGGTCCCAAGGCGTGAAGCCAAGCCAACCCCTCCTCCCACAACCAGGCAGGGAGCTCACCAAAAACACCACTTCCATGTGACCAAAGCCACCACAATTACCATGGCTGCTGCAAAAGTGGCTAGATGCCACAACCACCATACAGATGGCCCATCAGCCACTTGAGTGCATTGACACAAGGAGAGTCACCAGCAGACACCAAAGAAAAGGAGAGGATGTCTCTCTCCACAAAGCCATTCCAGAGTGACAGAAGAAACATCTGCTCTATGATAATATTGGGGGAACTGAACACACCTTTCAGCATTGGACAGATCATCTAGGCAGCAAATCAACAGAGTGACAATTAATCTTTCAGAAGGAGAGAAGAAATCTAGGGTTCAGAGGTGGAAGGCAGGAGGGAGAGAGAGATGGAGAGAAATTGGATTAGGACCATAAAGGATAAGTACAATTCATAATAAAATCTATGCTAATAATATTCACTTGATAAAAATACATAAACATTGAACCCCCAAAATATGTATATCGATTGTGATTCAATAATAAAATTAAATAAAATAATAAATAAATAAAATATAAAGTAAAATAAGAGTGAAATTGTGAGCAAGTGATGGGTAAGAAATGTAAACAGGCCTGGTTTGTTGGGTAAAAAAAAAAAACAAAAAAACAATAAAAACTCAAACAATAAGAAAACAAAGAACTCAATTAAAAATGAACAAAATATCTCAACAGACACTCCACCAAAGAAGGTAAACAGATGGCAAATAAGCATATAAAAAGATGTTCAATTAATCCAGAAAAAGGAAGAAAAAGAGGAGAAAAAAATAAATGACAAAAGGCATAAATGCAAAAAAAACCCAATTATACATTCAAATCTAAATTCATTAATAATCATATTAAATGTAAATGCTCCAAATATCACAGGTAAAAGGCAGAAATTTTCAGAATTTATTTATAAAAAAGTAAGGACTAATTACGTGCTGCCCATAAAAGTGGACTTTATATATAAATGTCTAAGTAGATTATAAGCTAAAAGAGGGAAAAAGATGTATGAGGGTAACATTCATTTAAAAAGAAAAATTTTAAAAAACTTGATTAGCAATATCACTATAAGACAAGGCTGATTTCAATGTAAAGTATATTACTGAGGATAAAGAATGCTATTTCATAATGATTAGGAATTATTTCAGGTTATTTCCATACTTTGGATGTTGTGGCTAATGCTGCAATGAACATTGGGGTGCAGATATCTCTTTGAGGTGCTGATACGATTTCCTTTGGTATATGCCCAGAAGGGGGGGGGTTGCTGGATTTATGGTAGTTCTATTTTTAACTTTTTAAAAACCTCCATATTGTTTTCATAATGGTTATGCCACAGTTTACATTCCCACAAAAAGTGTACAAGAGTTCCCTTTTCTCCACACTCTTGCCAACATTTATCTATTGTCTTTTTGACAATAGCCATCCTAGCATGTATAAGATGATATATCTCATTGTGGTTTTGATTTTCATTTCACTGATGATTAATGATGTCTTCCTTGGGAAATTTTATTTATGTTTTAATTTTTGCATTTGAGTTTTGTGAGTTTTTAAGTACATTTTTGGATATTAACCCCTCAGCAAATATTTGGCTTGCAAACATTGTCTCTCATTGAATAAGTTGCATTTTAATTTTGTTGATCACTGTCTTTGCTGTACCGAAGCTTTTTACTTTGATGTAGTCCTACTATTTATTTTTGCTTTTGTTGCTTGTGCTTTCAACATTATACTCAAAAAAAGTATTGCCAACACCAATGTCAAGGAGATTTTGCCCTATGTTTTCTTCTAGGAGTTTTATGATTTTAGATCTTACATTTAACTCTTTTATCCATTTTGAGTTAAACTTTGTATATGATGTAAGATAAAGGTCTCATTTCATTCTCTTGCATGTATATATCCAGTCTTCCCAGAACTATTTATTGAAGAGATTTTCCTTTCCTCATTGTATATTATTGGCATTCTTTTCAAAGATTAGTTGACCATACATGCATGGATTTATTTAGGGGATCTCTATTCTGTTCTTTTGTTCTATGTGTCTATTTTTGCAACAATACCACAAAGCTTTGATTACATAAAAGCAGAGATTAAACAATTGGTTGCCAGAGGTTGGGAATGGGGTGGAGGAAATGGAGAGATATTCAAAGTACACAAACTTTCAGTTATAAGATGAACAAGCTCTGGGTATCTGAGCTACAAAATGTGTGGTGATGGGTGCATTAATTACTTTGATTGTGGTAAACATTACACAATGTATACGTATATCAAATCATCACATTGTGCACCTTAAATATATTCAATCTTTATTCAACACTTAAATATCTAAAAATAAAGCAATAAAATAAAATACTAAATAACAAGAAATCAATTTATTAAGAGGACATACAATTCTAAATGTTCTAGTACTTAATGGAGTTTCAAACACGTACAGCAAAAAGTCATGAAACTGAAAGGAAAAATAGACAAATTCACAATTAGAGGAGAATATTTTAAGCTATTCTCTCAATAACATCAGATACGTAGAAAGAAAATCAGTAATGACATAAAAGACTTGAACAATACTATCAAAAAACCAGTGAAACAAAGTTGACTTCCTTGACTTATATGAAACAATCCACTCAGCAACAACAGAATGCACATTATTTTCAAGTGCACATGGAATATTTGCTGATATTATATTTTTTAATTGAAATATAATTAATTGTCCTTATCTGTGGGGTACAGAGTTGAACATCAATACCTGTGTATAATATATGATACTCAAATCAATATAATTGGTGTATTAAATATTATGCAATATAATCATTATATTTTGAATAATAAAACCATTCATAATAAATGTTTGAAAATGTACAAAGAAGACTCCTTGAAGAAAGGATAATCTTTACAATGTATAGTCCTGGGAAAACAGATCCTCAGGGTGTGGAGAGATTTTTTTCACCTTTATTTTTAAAGAATTTACTACTCCTCCCTAGGCCATAGTCTTCCTTATATATTACTGTATTAATCAAGGTTCTGCAGAGAATCAGAACTTATAGGATGTATATGTGTGAGAGAGAGAGAATTGGCTCACACAATTATGAAGGTTGAAAAGTTCCAAGATCTGTAGTCGGTTTGCTGGTAACACTAAGAAGAGCTAATCTGAGAGTTGACAAGTTTAGATTCAAGAAGAGCCAGTGATTCAATCCATAATGAAAGGCAGGAAAAGATCAATATTCCTGGTCAAACAGTAAGGCAGGAGGAGTTTCCTCTTACCGGGCTTTTGATCTATTCAGGTCTTCAGCTGACTGGGTAAGGTCCATCCACAGTAGGGAGAGAGCAATCTGCTTTACTCAGTCTATCAGTTCAAAGGTCAGTCTCATCCAGAAACCCCTCTCAGACACATACAGATGATGTTTGACCAAGTGTCTGGGCACCCCATGGCCTAGATGAGTTGACACATAAAATGAACCATCACATATATCATCTGTGATAAAAGTTCACACACCTTCTAGCAATAAGCTCCGGATACAATAAGCAAGATATCATGCAGTTATACAAAGGTTATTTTTGGTGAAAAATTTTTCAGAGGTAAATAAGAGCACTAGTCTAAGAAGAAAACAAGTGGCCTTGAGGATGAGCAGACAAGCATATGAACATAGTAGAAGCTGCTGAAGAAATTTCAGCAGTGAGACTAAGAGAGGATGCATAAAAATGCCACAGGAGAAACAGCTAAATAATTTTTAAAAAGAGAGAAGAAAAAAATGTAATTAATGCCAATTCTGGGCAAGAGAGGAAAAAGAAGAAAAAGTGTATTTCTGTTTATCTATTTTTCATTATATCTACATGACAAAAGATCAATTTAGAATATTTATATCAGTCTCTGATAGGAGAAACAGGACAGAAGAAAACTTTTAAGAAGAGCTTAATTTTAAGAATTCACAAGTAGGGAAAATGTAAGATGGGGACATTTATTAATTCAAGAGCAATAAATTAAAGGATCATAATTTTCCTAATTCAAATTTCTCAAAGTAAGGAGTTTGTTATGTGTTTTAGAGAAGTACAGTCATTGAATAAAGAGCCCACAGTTAGTTTTGATCAAACAATAATAAATCAGTAAGATTTTTTGAAAAAATATTAAACCATTTAACTGTCCACGCCAAATTTAAGATAGCTAATTCCTATATATAATATTCTATGTTGTTTGCAATAGAAATTAGCATATAAATTTAGAATTTTGACATAAAATATAAAATTTAAAAGGATCGTTTTTACCACAATCTTTCATTTCAGCACAAAGAATTTTAGTCGATACAGCACATTTTTCTATATAGGGTGTCCATAAAACTCAGGAAGTCATTAAAGGAGGCTTTTTGAAAATAAAGTGAAATCACTATTTTGTACATGGAAAACAGGAATATGAAAATTATCTTATATGAGGCATTTATAAAAACTGTATTGGAAAGGGGCTTTGTTATTCAAAACTATGTATATTTATGGATGAAAACAGATGGAAAACAAGTACTTCAAAAATAGTTCAGAATATCACAGATGAGAAAAAGGAAAGAATAAAGAAAAACTAATGAAACGAGACAAAAAGAACATGCAATTCTAAACACATAATAGTTATAAGGCTAGCCCAGAAGAGTTAAGGACATGTGGACGATAAAATAATACTAAGATATAGCAATAGAACTGAAGGAGTCAACAGAATAAAACAATAGGGTATTCAAATATATCTTAAAAGGCAAAGGGGAAAATTACAATTTAAAATAGTAGCATAAAATACAAACAATAAATACATAAATTATATGACACTAAGACAAGAGATTATAAGTATTATTAATAAAAAACTGGATAAGATTCAGAAAACACTGTATTTTGTATACAGAGAGATTTGACTTGGCCCTTTGCAATGTCTATAAGAAGAGAATCATGTGAATTTTATTATCATTATTATTATTATAAAACACAATGGAGAAATTTGAAACTTGCATGGAGTGGGCAAAAAAGCTGAGTCATACAACTAAACTGTCTAAGTAAAATATGTATTTTTTTTTCAAGTCTATCTTTTTTTTTTAAAATTTCATTTTGTAGATATACAATGTGGTTGATTATTGTGGCCTATTACTGAAACCTCCCTCCTCCCTCTCCTCCCTCTCACCCAACAATGTCCTTTCTGTTTGCTTGTCGTATCAACTTCAAGGAATTGTAGTTGTTATATCTTCTTCCACCGCCCCCCCCAGGTTTTTTTTTTTTGTGTGTGTGTGTGTGTGTGTGTGTGTGTGTGTGTGAATTTATTTATTTATTTTTAGGTCCCACCAATAAGTGAGAACATGTGGTATTTCTCTTTCTGTGCCTGACTTGTTTCACTTAATATAATTCTCTCAAGGTCCATCCATGTTGTTGCAAATGGCAGTATTTCATTCGTTTTTACAGCTGAGTAGTATTCCATTGTGTAGATGTACCACATTTTCCGTATCCACTCATCCGATGATGGACATTTGGGCTGGTTCCAATGCTTGGCTATTGTAAAGAGTGCTGCGATGAACATTGGGGAACAGGTATACCCTCGACTTGATGATTTCCATTCCTCTAGGTATATTCCCAGCAGTGGGATAGCTGGGTCATATGGTACATCTATCTGCAATTGTTTGAGGAACCTCCATACCATTTTCCATAGAGGCTGCACCATTTTGCAGTCCCACCAACAATGTATGAGAGTTCCTTTTTCTCCGCAGCCTCGCCAGCATTTATCGTTCACAGTCTTTTGGATTTTAGCCATCCTAACTGGGGTGAGATGGTATCTCAGTGTAATTTTGATTTGCATTTCCCGGATGCTGAGTGATGTTGAGCATTTTTTCATATGTCTGTTGGCCATTTGTATATCTTCCTTAGAGAAATGCGTACTTAGCTCTTTTGCCCATTTTTTAATTGGGTTGCTTGTTTTTTTCTTGTAAAGTTGTTTGAGTTCCTTATATATTCTGGATATTAATCCTTTGTCAGATGTATATTTTGCAAATATTTTCTCCCACTCTGCTGGTTGTCTTTTAACTCTGTTAATTGTTTCTTTTGCTGTGCAGAAGCTCTTTAGTTTGATGTAATCCCATTTGTTTATTTTTCCTTTGGTTGCCTGTGCTTTTGGGGTCGTATTCATGAAGTCTGTGTCCAGTCCTACTTCCTGAAGTGTTTCTCGTATGTTTTCTTTAAGAAGTTTTATTGTTTCAGGCTGTATATTTAATTCTTTAATCAATTTTGCGTTGACTTTAGTGTATGGTGAAAGGTATGGGTCTAGTTTTATTCTCCTGCATATTGATATCCAGTTATCCCAGCACCATTTGCTGAAGAGGCAGTCTCTTCCCCAGTGTATAGGTTTGGTGCCTTTGTCAAAGATCAGATGTCTGTAGGTGTATGGGTTGATTTCTGGATTCTCTATTCTATTCCCTTGATCAGTGTGTCTGTTTTTATGGCAGTACCATACTGTATTGGTTATTATAGCTCTGTAGTATAGTTTAAAGTCAGGTAGTGTTATGCCTCCAGCTTCATTTTTTTTTGCTCAGCATTGCTTTGGCTATGCGTGGTCTTTTGTTATTCCATATAAATGTCTGGATAGTTCTTTCCATTTCTGAGAAAAATGTCATTGGAATTTTAATGGGGATTGCATTGAATTTGTATATCACTTTAGGTAGTATGGACATTTTCACTATGTTGATTCTTCCAATCCAAGAGCATGGGACATTTTTCCATCTTCTTGTATCCTCTCTAATTTCTCTCAGCAGTGGTTTGTAGTTCTCATTATAGAGATTTCTCACATCCTTGGTTAACTCAATTCCTAAGTATTTTATTTTTTTTGGTGGCTATTGTAAATGGACAGGCTTTCTTGATTTCCCTTTCTGCATGTTCACTGTTGGAGAATAGAAATGCTACTGATTTTTGTGTGTTGATTTTGTATCCTCCTACTGTGCTGAAATCATTTATCAACTCCAAGAGTTTTTTTGTAGAGGCTTTAGGCTTTTCAATATATAGGATCATGTCATCTGTAAACACGGACAGTTTTACTTCATCTTTTCCAATCTGGATGCCCTTTATTTCCTTCTATTCTCTGATTTCTCTGGCTAGTGATAGGAGTGGCATCTTTGTCTAGTTTCTATTCTTAAAGGAAAAGCTTTCAGCTTTTCCCCATTCAGGATGATATTGGTAATGGGTTGTTTGCAACTTTAGGCAATCGTGAGTAGTGCTGCTGTGAAAACTGGTGTACAGGTATCTGTTTGAGTCCCTGCTTTCAATTCTCTTGGGTATATGCCTACAAGTGCAATTGCTGGGACACATGGTAACTCCTATGTTCAATTTTTTGAGGAACTGCCAAAGCGTTTTTCATTGCAGCTGTATCATTGTGCATTCCTACCAGTAATTTATGTGGGTTCCAGTATCTCCACATCATTTTCAACACTTATTTTCCTTTTATTAAATTATAGCCATCCGACTAGGTACTATATAATTTCTTAAAATGTACTTTCTGGCTTCAAATTGATATCATAATTCCAAACAGAATAAAATATCTTTAAGCACACACACACACACAAACATGGCTCCAATGAAGAAATTTATTTTTTATGATATTTTAGATGAAGCGTATTGAATCAATACACTAATTTTAAGTAGAATCCAAGGAAGTCTGAAGTTTAACATGTTCCTCGGTGATTCTCATGCACATAAAAATTTGAGATATTCTGAAAAACTTTTTCCAGACCTGTGACCTTTTATCCAGAAGTCAGATATCTGTGTATACGTTTCTTAACTTTGATCTTTGCAGTCCATCTTTTCCCATAGATTACACTTAAATTTTGAGTGTGATCCTGTCTTATCTTCCTCATGTTTATAGACATAACTGTTTCTCATTTATCTGTTGTAGATTATGCTATTTATGGACTATTATTAGCATGTCTATTCCTCTGTGACTCTTGAATTTTCCTGCCCTTTGTGATTGTTTGTGTACTAAGTTGCTGGCCTCATATGCTATTCTGAAATGGAGTGATGATATTGCATAGACCAGATAAATAAATAATAATTGATATTAATTTCACATCAACTTTTTTGTTTCCAATATGATGGTATAGTTTATAGCTCTGAACATAACTAGATTATTCTATTGCAACTTAATTTTTATTTGACTGTGAAATAAGTTTAAAATTTGAATGCTTTAACATAACCACAGTACTAATATGTTTACTAATGTATACCTTCTACTAGGCATTGTTTTCTATGGCTAATAGTTCAGTTTTGAGAAATGAAAATGTTTGACTATCAATAAGCATGAGAAATTATTTCATGACTCCTGGGTTTTTCTCTTTTTCTCTTTCACTTCTGTTGTATCAAAAATATAAGCCACTCAAAGCCTGTTGGGAGTTAAATACCAAATAATTTTAGATTATCTCAGACTTTTTCTGATACATCAGACATTTAGAAATTTAGACTATTATTTTAAAGATATGCATGTAACCCTGTAGTAAATTACCATTTTAAATGTGTGAGATTTCCAGCTTATTTTTAAAAGGTTTCCTCCATTATTTTGAAATTTATTGAATCACACCTGTTCAAAGGGCAAAATATTAGTGAATTTGCTTTTTTAATACAATTATTCCATTGTTTTGGAAGCAATAATAAATTATATCATTGAAAGCCTTTAAGCTCATTGACTTTTTTCTCTCTCTCAACTGTTTGAATAATGTAAACATACTTCATCTTCTTTTGCCTTTGTTGTTTGACTCAAAGCAATTATTACAATTACTATATCCTCCTTGCATTGGTTTAAAAATCTAACTCCATGTCAACATAAAAAATTTTCTAATTGAATAAACAACAAGTTGAGAGTATAGAGTCAATCAGATTGACTCTCACTTTTATAGAACTGGTCTGGTCTATATTTCTGTCATTGACTATCCTTGCTATCCTACAAGGTCAGTGATTCCGATGAAACCTCCATATTCTGAATCTAGTGTTGTCCCTAACTCTTGGAAAATGAGCTTCCTTCCTCATCTCATCACTGACATCAAAGAACAGATCATATGGGCTCCTCATCTACCATTGCTCTCATTTCCATATGTCTCGTTACCTACACTCAGCCTCCCACCCATTGTATGGATACCTTACCTAGGTTATAACTACAAATGGAATCAGTTGTGTGCACACATGTGTGATTAATCAGATACTAAAAATTTCTCTTAATATATCACACTATTCTTCAGAATGTGTTTGTGACAAACTACCTTGCCATTGCCCAATACCCTAGCATTATATTTTTCAAACAAAGAAATGTATTGAATATATAGTGAAATTAAAGATAATTTTTAAAAAGCAATTGCAGGAATGCTCATGGGTGCATTTTTATTATCTCTTTATGCAAAGTAGTCAAAGTAGTTGTAAATGTACTTAACTTTGCATACTGTTTTTCATTATGCATAATGCAAAAACATAAATAATGGAAAAATATTAATTCTTTAATCTATTAAAAATTGTGTATAACAGTATGAATAATTGCTAAATTATTCCTACATACTTTTGTGTTTTAATTTTAGCTTAGGAGATTTTCTTTTCAATAATGTAATGGCAGGGGATATGGAGAGTTTATCTGATAGAAACCTTCCATAAGTAGAGCTCTTGAGGAAAACCTAGATTAGAAAGGAATAAGCAGAGAGAAAGCTTTTGCAATCCTACTAGAACACTATGATTTAGTGAAATGAAGTTCCTGGAATTTAAAGATTAGATAAAAATAGGATCTGCTTGTCAGCTCCTTTCAGCCACAGTGCTAATCGGGCAGATGGGCCACACAATCCAGCTGGGATGTTTATCCCCTCAGGACCTATTTGCAACCTGCTGCTCACAGGTCTTTTTAAATGAAGCACCAGTTTAAATCATACTCCCGTGAAGGCACACAAAAGCAAATGTCTCCATGTATCAATAGTTTCCTCTGTGATAATGAAATTAACAACATATGTTTGAAGTTAAATAATAGTCTTTTATTGGCTGGAATTTGGCATATAGATACATATCCTTTTTCTTTAATTAATTAGAAAATATTTCAGGTATAGAGTATAATATAGAAATAATTAAATAAAGCCCCGTGAATTCAACACAAAGTAAGAAATAAAATACTGACAATATTAAGTCCCTCTGTACATCTCCTCAATTATATTCCTTACTTGACCACCTCTTCAAAAGAATATGTTTTCTTGAATTTTGTGTTAAGCATTCCCATTATATTCTTTGCGTGTTTAATATATATGGATATGTTGATGAACAATAAATAGTGATTTTGACTGTTACAAAACGTTATTAATTGCAAGTAACATTTTGTGTATCTACATTGATTACATTGGTTTCAATTCATTTATTTCTTCTATAATTAATAGCCCACTTACAAATATACCACACTCATCATATGAAGGACAGTTTTGAATATTTTGTTATTACAAAGTGATGCTAGGAGGATTCTTGTACATTTTTCCAAGGGCACATATGCAGCTATTACTCTAGGATGCATAGTCAAAAGTGGATTTTTTTTCTCATAGGATATCTGCATATCCAGATGTAGTTGATATCCACAGATGACAGTGGAAATGAGTTACTAATTTTCTCAAACAACCATATTATTCACCATCTGGTGACAATCATCAGCACTGATTTCAGTTTCTTTGTTGGTCCTGTTCACGTATGTAACCCTTTCCTGTTAATGTTATATTCTTTATCTCTCTCCAAGTTGATTTGTAGTTCTTTATATATTCTGAGTACTAATGCTTTATTAGTGACATTCATTGCAAGCATCTTTTTCTTCTTTACTTATCTTTTAACATTATTTATAGGTATTTTGGGGAACATATTTTTAAATTTGGTGACTATATCAATATTTTCACATGGTTTCAGTTTTAGTATTTGTTTAATAAATGTTTTCTTGCCCTGTGATCACATGGAAACTTATATTATCTTTTAAAAGTTTCAATTTTGCTTTTCATATTCTTATCTATAAACTGAATATAATTATTTGTCTGTATTGTGTGAAGCAGAATTCTGTGCTTTATCTATATGATTATCCAGAAGTCCAAGCACCATTTATTATATAATCTATCCTTACCCCACTGATCTGCAGTGCCACATTTGTAATATACATATGCCTTGTTTTATTTCTTGTATCTTTATTTTATCACCTTAATTGTGTATCCCTGTCTATCCTTAGTCACAAAAACTATAAGAAGTTTTGATACATAGTAAAATTAATCACTCCATCATTTTTCTTCAACACTTTTACAACAATTCTTGAGTCACATTTCCAAATGTTTCAATTTTAAAAATTCAGTATATTGATTGAAATAGAATTAGATATAAGGAGAATTAAGATGCTCACTATATTGACTTCCTATTTTTTGGCTATATACAAGGGGTCTTCAAAAAGCTCATGGAATGATTTGTATTATCTTTCAGTTTTCTTTTTCAATGAACTTTTGAAATGTCCTCATATATATATACAGATATATGTGTATATATATACATATTCTCAAATGTTTTTTAATAGTTTATCATGTTTTCCACAGTGATATTACAGATAGTTTGCTAATCTTATTTCCATATATAGTAATCTTAGTAAAACAGTATTATGTTTACAGTTGTATATTCCTTTTATATAAGAATTTTTATATAGATTTTACGTATGTTTATATATTGATTAAATTGTCCTTCAAATTATTTTATTAATTATGAGAATTGTTAGGAAATTATAATTTTTAAAAATCTTACAACCCAGAAAACTTCTATACAAAGATAGAAATAAAAAAGCAGTGGTATATTGAATAAGCATAAAACTACAATGTGATTCACATCATAGACAATCCACTAAGAGATATCAAAGACAGAAAGAAATTTCATCCTTTTATATAACCAAGCATCTACATCCTATTTTTCAATGGGGAGAATTAGGCCTATTTAAAATTTTTGCTTTCTCTCACATTTGCAATTTAATTCTGCTTTCTACGTGGACAAGTATATGCTTTCCTAAGTAATGGTAGTGTTATTATTATTATTATTATTATTTTGTTTTTTGCTGTCATTATACTATTTACTTTTTTTCTTATTGCCATGTTTGCAACTGCCAGCAAATTGCTTAACATAAATAGAGACAGACTGTGAATATCACCAACGGATTCTTTATTTTAAGTAAAATGTATCTAATATTTTACCATGAATGAATTTTTTTTTTGCAGGATTCTATTCATTAGTCACAAATGTTCTCTACAGAGTGTTAGTAGTTTGCTAATTGGTTACTTATATTTTTACAGTAAGCAAATGTTTACTCACACATACTATTTTGGTATAAATTAATATGATCAATGTCTCTTTATATAGTATATAATATTACTAAATTTTCTAAAATAAATGCATCCTGAATACTTGCAACTAACCTGATATAAGCATGATGCAGATGTGTGTGTATGTGTGTAATCGAATGTACATATCAATGACTTGACTTTGCTAAATATTGTCAGTTTGGCATCTACTTTTAAGTTGATCCATAATATTTCATGATGAGTATTGCTATTAATACTAGATACCAGATTCATCAGATACAGTGAGGAACCTTCTTGCCTTTTTCTTCTGCTCTGTGAAAAAGTTTGTCTTAATAATTAAAATTTTGCCTAAGCTAGGAATTAATTATTTTTACAATGTTTTATTGAATTCTCCTATAAAATCCTTTGGGCCCAAGTTAGGTATTTATCGGGTTTGAGGGTAGAATTTTAAACTACTGTCTATTTTTTTTTTTTTAATGATCATATGGTTATTCAGGTAATAAAATCTGTATCTTCTTAAGTTTTGATGTTATATTTTTTTCTAGAATTTAACTTTTTATCTGAGTTTTAAAATTTATTTACATATGATTGTTGACAGTATACTTGTGTTAATTTTAAATGTTATCTGTTTCTGTATTTAGGCAACTTATTTCATTTATAATATCTATTATCTGTGTCCTCTATCCTTATTTCTTAGTCAGTCATGCTGGATGGTCATCTATTTACTGTTCTTTTCCAAATAGCTATCTCTTGGATGTTTTTTCTTTTTATTGTATCTTTTTTTTCCCATTTTTCTAATTTCTGATTAGTAAGTAGCTTTTCTAACTACTTCAATTGGGGGGGGGTAGGCTGCTTTTCTTTCTCTAACTTCTTTTGTTAGATTTTTAGATTAAAAATTGTAAGCCTTTCTTCTTATCTAAAATATATAATCAAGTTTATAAAGTTAAATCTAACTACTATTTTAGCCATATTTTAGGTTTTAGTGCACACTTCAGTAGTTCCGCTTTATCCATAGGGGATACGTTCCAAGTTCCAAAACACTCACTGAATACATGAAACCACAGATAGTACCAAACCTAATATATATATACACTGTGTTTTTTTCCTGTACATACATATCTATGATAAAGTTTAATCTATAAATTATGCATAGTAAGAGAGTAACAGCAATAACTAATGATAAAATAGAAGAATTATAACAATATACTATAATAAAAGTTATGCAAATATGCTCTCTCACTCTCAAAATATCTTAATATTTTCATATTTTTATATTTCATGATTTCACAGTTCTTTTATTTCCTTAAAATTTTAATCTCAATTTATGTTCTATATCTAATAATCCAAATTTTTGAAACTTGAGGGAGCATCATTAGTTTGTTGTTTCCACTAACATTCACTCTAATAATTTACTAAGCATACATGTTTTATACATTTAGATTCCAAAATGTATTCTGTTTGTGTCTGTCTTTGGGAATCATATAAGGCACGATCCAGGGCACAGATTTCCAGACATGATGTGCTTCTTTGCTGCAAAGGATCTTAAGGCACTACCAAAGTAGAAATATTTTAACTTATTTCTTGAGTTTTCATGAACGTTTCAGTAATATAAATTTGCACCCCACCTCTTTTGAGGACATGCCTGTGGTTACAGACACTCAGGAAATTATTTTCCCCTCACGTTAAGGTACAGGCTCAAAATGACACATTTTCTTGTTTCCTTCATTTTTCAAAATAGTCATTTTTACAAATATTTGTAGAAGTGTATCACGTATCTCTCCTGTTTGAATCCCAGACACAGGCAGTTAACTGGAACATATTTTTAAGTACTTATTATTATCAACCTGTAAATGAATCATCAACGTTATTTTTATCTATCTACCATCCCACCCATTTCTCTATTTATTCACTTTTATCATCATTCTCTACATAACTTTCCCCCTATTGTCAATCATTTTAATTTGTTTGATGACTGATTTTTATTTGTATGTATTATTGTAAAATATACGTTCTTGTGCTTGTGTGTTTTAATAGTAGTTAGACAAGAAGAATAACTTCAAGAGATCTATATTATCCACTGCAATGATTATAGTTAAAACAATACATTATGTACTTGAACATTTCTAAAAGAGTAGATTTTAAGCGTCCTCAGCACAAAAAAATAAGTATGTGCTCATGTGTTTTTAATTCACATAATAGCATTGTTTCTGTCCTTATGCCATTGTTTACTTTCTCAGAGCTTTGTTTTTAAGACCTTTCCATGTTGTTTGATTATTGCATCTAATTGATGAAACCTCCACATTCACAAATCAAATCTTCTAGGAATGACCACATTAATTATTGCCAATACCTATTGCCACCACCAATGCCGTGTTGATCACTCTCTCACCCAACCCCTTATGGAACTTATGAAAATTTCTAAGCTCTTATAAAGATATGGTTCTCAGGGGATTATTTCTATTCAATTTTTCTAGTCTCACACAAATAGTAGCATATCTTTTGATATTTCATATTTTCTCAAAAATGTTTATACTATAGAAACCATTTATTTCCTGGCTCTAGGAGAATTTATTTACAAACACATTTGGGTAGGGATATTTTGGTAAGAGAGATCTTTGATAATCATTTAAAGCATTTTTTTGTTATTGTTGTTTTGCTTTTGTTTTACTTTGTCAAATTTTACTCACCTATGAAAGTTTTCTTTTTCTTTTTGTGCTATTTTGGCATCCCGCATTTTTTCAAAGATGTATCATGTACATCTAGGATTATTAAATGAGGCATTAGAATATAAGGTTTAAATATCTCTTATGTGAAATCTCTGTTGTCTGTATATCCAATTATTTGTATTCCATTTTTGTTTAGCATTCTAGCTTTTATTTTTTAAATTCAGTCTTGCAAAAGGTTTGGCAAGATTTCATTAATCTTAATGAAAAGAAAGTCCCAACTCAAATTTTGTTTATATTCTTCATTTTTTTCTAGTTCCTTGACGTCCATCCTACTTGTTTCTTTTTGCTTATGTTGTTACTATCTTTCAACTTCCTAAGTTGAATGTGTAGTTGCTATTTTATAACCTTTTTTGTTTCCTAATAATTAAAGCTATAAATTTCCCACAGTTGTTACTTTTTCAGTGCTTCATGAATTTTTTCATGCGGTGCCTTCCTCTAGTTGAATCTAAATATTTCATAATTATTTTATGATTTCCTTTTTAGTCAAAGGGTTGTTTATTACTATTATTTAGTTTCTGTTTACAGGGTGCTACTTTCAGCAGACTTTTGATATTTATCATATTATTACTGAATAATATCTGATAAGGTGATATGTGTACTTTTTCCTTTGATTTTTATGAAGTTACCTCTATGGCGTAATACAGAGTCAATTTTTATAAAATTGTGTTCTAAAAGAAAACCATTTTTTCTTTATTTCTAATAGCATTCTTTATATGATTCTTTATATGACTAATAGTTTGAACTGATTATTTTTTATAAGTTTTATATTTCAGATGATTCTTCTCTTAAACTGTTTAATTTCTGTGAGGGATGTTAAAAATTGCAACACAAATCTCTTTCTTGTTTGGTGAAAAAAATTACTACACTGCTTTTGATCTATCCATATATCTATCCTACCTATCTCTCTATTGATTCACTTATTTTATATAATTAATTTATATATTAATTCAGTGTTAAATTTGTTAGTAGGTAAATACATCTTGATGATGGTTATATGCTCTTGTTTTATGCTTCCTATTAGGGCTATATTTTTTCCCTAATTTCCTTACAACATTTTTTAACCTGCATTTTATCTCGGAATTTAGTATTGTTATACCAGATTTATTTAGGTTTCTGTTTGAACCAAATGAACATACACATATATATTTTTGTCCCTTTTTTAAAGTGTTTCTTGCAGACAACATATTGCTAAACCTTATTTTTTAACCAATTGAAGAGTTTTAAAAGGTGATTTTAAGCCATTTACACTTATTATTACTACTGTATTAGGCTTTATTTCTGCCATCTGCCATATATATTTATACTGCACTTTTTTTCTGCTTACATTTATAAACTTAATTTTCTTTAACCAAAAATTTAGAATTTACTTTTATCATTATTATGGATAAAGACTGAAAACCCATATTTACATTCTTTTTATTAATTTGTTAACTTTATTAACAATTGTATCTTCCCATCAAAGGACAGTTGTTTTAGATTAAACTCAGTTCTGTTTGTTTTCTATTTTCCCAAACCCCAAACACACCAAATTATTTACATCTTTCCCTTTACCTTAATAAGAAACTACTTTCTCCTTTTTCTATTTTTGTCCTTATTTAGGTAACAATGAACTTAAAGTCACATAGCCATTTTCTTCTCAAATTCTCCTGGAGTTTTTTGTTTGTTTGTTTTCTTTTCTTAATAAAGTATTTTCTCCAAGACTGATTTTCAAGAGAAAGGGGGAAGAGTCATACTAACAATAGTGAAGAACTTTGCTACATTATTGACAACCCAAAATACTAAAGCTATTTTTTTGTTCCTTCTATGTCTAAGCATGTCTGTTATGAACTCACATATAAATGTTGAAAGCATTTTATTTACTAATTTTAAAATATCCCCTTGTCTTATTATAACCATGTTGCAATTATGTCAGATGTCAATATAATTCCTTTTTCTTTATGAGTCTTTTTTCTTTCTTTTCCAGAATTAAAAAAAAGTCTCTGTAATTGATATTTTAAAATTTCACTGTATACAAGTAGTTGTGAATTTTTTCTGCTTTCCCAATTGACATTTTAAAAACTCTTTTAGCTCTAGATTATTTACTTGTGGAAAATTTATTTTCACAAATTCTTCAACTCTTTTCTACTTTCCATATTTAATTTTCTATTTCTCTGAAATTTTTACTGACAGTTGATGGCTTTGCTACTTAGTAGCTTGTATCACTTAGTTCCTCATATATTTTCTAATTCTCTTTTTTTCCAGAATTATTTGCATTAATTTAATTTTCTACTTTACCAATGATTCAGCTTTACTTATCCAACAATTAAGCTCATTTCTCATATTCATTATTTCAACTATTATATTTTATGCCCATTATTTTCACCTTGCTTTTCTTTATATTTACCTATTCTTATTTCTTATTGCTAAAATATTTTCTTAGTTATATTTATCATGCTTATTTTTAAATTGTAATTGTTTCACATTATTTGTGTGGTTCATTTTGCCTTTGATTTCTCATCTATAGAAATTATATTCCTCATTTATCTAGTTATTTCCATCTGCAAGGTCATGTTCCAATAGGAAAATCAGCTATTCAAATTGGAAAGGGCTGATAGCCACTGCTTCCTGTTAATCCCAACTTAATTGAAAAGAAAGAAAGAAGAAAGAGGCTACAGGATTGAGATCCATAGACACCAAAGAACCACCCATATGATACAATTCTTCCATGAGCTCTTCTACAGAGAAGTGTACCTCTGAGTGTACTGAAAACAACCACACTGTATAGATATACTATCCTTAGTTTATAACCCATAATCATTGTTATTTTGAAATAGAGGAGGTAGAGGAATACATGAGCAAGTACATGTAATCAGCCAGTTCACTCCACCTGGGTTGTGCTGAAATAATCCTGCTAATAGTGGACTTCGGGATTTCTGAGGCAAATGTGTTATATCATCAATGAAAAGGGCATTCATAAGGCATTTGGATTTGGGTAGACATGGAGGCAAGAGCAAACCTCGAAAGCTTTTTCTCAGTCTGGTATCCAACCACCTCCCATTCACTACCAACACAAGTCATGAAAATCTTTGATCATCCATTGAGTTTATTACTGTTTTCATGATCGTTTCTCACTTGCATGTTTTTATCTTGCTTTTGTACACTTTCCAAAGAATTAGCAACTGATTCGAGTTCAGCCTTTTACCCCCGACTACTTTAAGGGTTTTAACATTATGCCAATGTCTCAGTTCCAAAATTCAATTTTCACTATTCCAAGACCTGTTGTTTGCCCCCACCTCCACATAGTGCAGATTGAGTGGGACAAATGTCTACACTTTCAACATCAGCTGACAGCTTTAATTTTCAGCTCCCTCCTTTGATTTTGGACCCCATAACTCAGAAAATGGCTTTTTCAAAATATCTAGTTTACATATTACTGCAAATCAATAGCACTTTTCCAATACTCATTACAATTATTTTTTTATTTATATCTTTGTATCCATTTTCTTGATGACTTTCTATTATTCCACAAAACCTGTAAAAGCTGTGGGGAAAAAAATGATTTGCTTATAAATTCAATAAGGTTTGTCAGACATATATATCTATATATCTACCCAGATATTTACATATATAGATATAAAATGGCATTAAATGTGCTTGAAAAGTAAGCCTGCATTTTCCTGAAGGGGAAGAAAATTATACTGACAATAGCACCAAACTCGGATGAATCATTGCCCACCGTAATTGTGTCTTTGTGTATAATATGTTATTGAGTGTCACCCATGTAAATTATTCTGAAATTTTCTTTTTTCTAAATCTTGCATATGTTTTAGTCCTTAGAATAGATTTTAAGTGTTTTGAGGGAAAAGGCTTTAACACAAACAATTGTAAATACAGTGCCCTAGGCCTCACTCACCTTTTGGTTAAAATCAGGCAGATTTATATGATAGCTGTTACCATCTACCTGACAAAACAGTAATAAAAATTCTGTCAAATATTCTACTTATTTTAGGTAGATCACAGGCTGGGAGGTAGTATTTTTTAAATGGCAGTTCAACTCGTGTTTTTGGCTTTATATCTCATGAAATCACATTTGCTCGAAAATAGTACTGTACATGCCACAGTTACCATCTCATAGAGACTTCCATGAACCCTTGTTTGTGAGGATGTATGTAGGGAAAACTACACTTTTGGGCACCTCATTTCAGATAAGATAGATAGCAAACTTAAAAATTGCCTGCCACATAGTAAGAACGATATTAGTGTTTTAATCTTATTATTTTTATAATTCCCCAAGTGTTAACCTTCTTTTCATAGAAACTTGTAACCAATTCCTCTGTCTTCTTAGATGGGCATTGGGTGTGCTTAGACTCCACGATATTGGCCTCCATTGCGTTTATCTTCCCATTAAGCCCCCTGGTTGCCTGTGCCCAGAGTGTATAGTATTAGTATTAGTATTTTTGTACAAAGTATATTTTTAATAATAAGTGTTAGTTATTTATTGGTACCCTCTGTAAAATTTATATTACTAGATAAGGCATAATCTACAATTCTTACTTATGGGCCTTTTACATACTTAATAAATTACCAACTTAGATCTATTGAAGGATAAACATAAAAATGGAAGGAATTCTAATGCAAATGTTGGTATTTTAAATCATGCAACTTCACTAATTTTCATGACAGTCATTAAATTAATTAGTGATATATGTTTCCATTTATTACAAATTTCTTCAATTAGTAATTTGAGTTAGAAAAAAATCATTCCTATTTTTCACACTCCAAAAATATACTGTAAAAACTGTTATAATAATCGGCATGTTTATTTAATTTATATGGCTCTTTACCAAATAGCTTCAGCTGTAATACTTAACTGGGCATAAATTTTCATCTGGAAATATGAGAGAACTTATTCTTGAACATATTTTAAATAATCCTCAGGTCTAAAGAAGTACGTAGTTGAGCTCTGCTCCTCCCGTAGGATTGAATATTTTACAATTCTGTGCTTTTGCACAGCTTAATGCTCTTTTCTCCCTGGAAATTATTTTGTCACCCTTTAATTCTTAGCTCATGATATTTTTACCATGAGTTCTTCCTTGTTTTCACACCTCAGCAGAGGCAATTGCTCTTCCTGTCCTTGTTTCTATATCATCCTATAAATTCCTTATCATTGTTTTGTAATTAATAGCTAATCTGTTCCTCCAGGTAGAATGTGAACTCAGAACAGAAATCTTATGTTATCTACAGTTAATTCCTATCTCATAACACAGCGCTGGCCATGTAGATTTCAAGCAAACCTGTATTCAAGAAGAGAGTGGTTAGTAAGTCAATAGCTTATTAAAATGGCCATATAATTATAAGAAGCTTAATACCTTCAATGCATATTTCAAATTTCTTCAGACAAAAAATAAATAAATGTACAAAGGATCTGAAAGCAAGTTAGAATGCATCTTATCAATATGAAAAATGTGATTTCCCCCATTTTCTTCTTAAAATATCATTACAAATATTTCAAAATTAAATAGGTACACCTTTTAAATGTTTCCAAATGAATGCTGGACATCTTTCACAATGAAATATTGTCTAAGAGCCATAACTGTCAAAAGTAATTTAATAATTTAATCATTTTATCTACCCTATTCCCATTTCAACTTAGTCTAAAAAAGTGGTCTATAACATATATTAATGTTAGATTTTCTCCATATTTTTACTCAAAGTCTAATAGTACAAAACAATGATTAGAGCTGGGCTGGCTGGTTAGCTCAGTCTGTTAGAATGTGTTATAACACCAGGGTTCAAAGGTTCAGATCCCCATATCAGCCAGCCACAAAAATAAAACAAACAAAAAAAATGATTATATTAGAAGGATCTATATAATTATCATTTTTATCTGAAAATACACTTTAGGTGAAAGAACATTTCCTTTCTTGTAGCATATTTTAAAATCCTCAAATCCATATGCATTGTGAAATAAATGATTTATACTTTATTGCAGAGAGGAGTGCTTTTTTGTCTGTGTACTATGTATGGATTTTTCTAAATGCTTAATTACCTCTTTGATTATTTTAACTATCTACTATGCTTAATATGAGCCTTTGTATTATTTCTGAATGTGTCTCACTACCTAATTGCTCTCTTCTACATGTTAATTTTTTGTTCCTGATGTCCATGATATCTTCACCTAGTTAAAATCTTCTCATTCTTTAAGACCCAGTGTGTCTATGTCTTTCACGAGTCCACCAACCAGGGCTGTCCTTTGTGATGCTGGGAGAACTTTTACTGTTGTACTTGACACAGTGTATAGTGATTGTTTATGCATGTGTCTTATCCATTGAACTTGAATACACATATTCTTGGTAAAAAATAAAAACAAAACAAAACAAAAAAAACAAGCAAACATAAAAACTGAACAATTTTCTGATGTTTACAAATAGATTTAAACCATAAATATCTATATATTTCCCATAATAAATATTAATTTTATTTTAAATATAAATACACATAAATTTCCCTTATAAAGCTTTTAAACCGAATGTTTATAATCAGAGTATGAATGGATTAAAACCATAATGCAAGTATTTTAAATACTGAAGGGATTTGATAAGCAAATTAACTTCTAGTTTGAAATACTTGTTTTAAAGTCCAGTGCATGTCTCTTGATATCTTGTTTATGGTCTTTATAATTTAGACTAATACTAAGAATACTACTAATCCAACAAGTTTTCTCTAGCTTTTCTCCCTGAAAGTCACATAAACATAGCAAATATAGTATGAATCTACAATAAGAAGCAACTATAATTGTGTCATGTGGAATCAATATCTTTATACCAATGAACTAAAACAAAGGAGAAGCAACTATAGATTAACATTCTGTAGCATTTTCAGGTTGTATTTTGGAAAAAAAAAAAAATATATATGTATTGCTTTGCCTCCCACAGATTTTTCACCCCTTTTCCCCTGGGTGATGTAACCACCAAAGATTACTCAAAGCCCATCTCTTCTGAGCAGTGAGAAGCCCCAAAAAGGGGGTTAATCTCCCAGAACCCACAAGAGCAAGGCATTCCTTCCATTTGGGAAATTAACCACAAATTGGGGTTCTCTTCCCACATTTATTCTTCAGACCAGGAAGTTACAGGAAGAGAACACAGGTGGGGTGTTCATTAAGTATAGTTTAACAAGTTTAATAGAAGCTGGTAACATGCAATTAAGTCGATCCACTAACAAAAGCTTGATTTTAGCAAACATTCTCTTCTTACAGCAATTTCCCAGTATCTTTACATATCAATCAGTACCTGTCTGTCTTTGAGCCAGCAACTTTGCTGTGTTACAGTTCTTTATCTTACAACAGAAACTATATAGCCAGGGGAAAATTTCCTGTCCTTTGCAAAGTCAATATTTGAAACTACAAGGCTTTGGAAAACCAGGCCCTGTGAAGACATTTGCTTCATGCATAAATGGCATGTGTGCTGTAAGTTAAACTATAAATGCAAGATGTCATTTCTTACAAAAATAAGAAAATTACTTTTATTTCTCCAGGAATCATTGAAATATACTAGTTGCTGGACCAAACTATAAGTTTACCATCCCAGCTGCACTTCCACAACATACTACCTGTTTTGCAGTCTTACACACACTCCCTTGGATCTGTAACTTTGTTCATGCTATGTCCTCTGTATAGATGGGCTCCTTTCCTCTGCTGAGGAGATAAACTAATTTTTCTTATAATCTCATCTTCTCTCTGTAGATTTCCCAGTTCCTCACCTTCTCTCAGCTTCCCTTCACTGGCCCAACTTAGTAAAGAATGGATATATCCTTTAACTGTGCTCTCCAGATTTAATGCATAATTTCACTATTAAATGTCATATTTTACTACAGATACTGTGTGTATGTGTGTGTGTGTGTGTGTGTGTGTGTGTGTGTGTGTGTGTGCGCGCGCGCACGCGCCTGTCCCTACACCAGACTATTACATTCTAAAGTTCAGAGACTCTATTAGGAAGAGAGCCCACTCTTGTGGGTGCTCCTATAGACACTGGGAATATACCTGTTAAGGCTGGAAAGTCCCTTTTCTTGTGTAACATATATTCCAATGAGGGGATTAGATAATGCATAAATAGGTTAGTACTCTTGTATATTTTTCCTTGCTCTGTCCACCAGAAGGGTTTAGAAGCAGTGACACCTTAATAACAGTGAGAACTCCTAGAACCCAGCCTATAGTAATATAGTATCATTAATAAAACATCATATATATGTACACCAAAAAAAAAAAAAAAAAAAAAAAAAACAAGTATATCAATGGTTATTGCCTGTATGGAATTCATGGCTCTTCCTTAAAGTAATTTAAGTTTGTAGAATGGAAAGGGAAGACAAGTCCTTGATAGCCTAATGTTCATTTCCTTAGTGCTGTTATGGTAGAGACGATGCACTTAGCATTTACAAGGTTTCTTCACTTCCCAGAGACAATGTGTTTCTCATTGAGAAGGAAGGAGCTGGGTAAATTGTATTTGAAGATATTGTGGCCAGGCATTTAGCTTTAATGTTTGTTTATAAGACATTTATTTTCATGTGATAACATAGTTATCAAATGTTCAGAATTGTCATGCCATAAATCCAAATACTGGATAAGAAATATTCGTAGTAATATCTCCTATTGTGGTAACATTCAGCCCAGTTCAAAGGCCAGCAATCTGGCACATTGGTGTTATTTGGCTAACTTTATGATTGCCTAGATGCTTTAGGACCACTACACCTCATCTACAAAACTACTGTGTACCCCAACTTGGCTTAATTTTACATTGTGTTAGCTAAGTAGCATTTACTATATAGTTTTTTAAAAAAATATTTAAGAGATTGTATGGTTGACTCATCCTTCTTCCGAATCCATACTTCTGCTCAGATTGCCTTTGCTAATCTTCATCGTGCTGTCTGCAAGAGCTGTTAGCCCTTTTCCACCATTAGGCAGAATTTCATGGTGTCTACTTATGAAATGAATATACAGCACTTTGGGATTCTTAGAAGAGATAGTGTAGTAGAAAGTAAAACATGAATGGTTTGCTATTATTTAGCTTTGCTATTATACATAGCCAAATATGGTTCTTTTTTTACTTTAACGCAAGTTTACTTTATCAGGAAATCTTTTGAAAGAACATTAAAATTGATTTATACCAACAGATAATGGCATTCTGCTCTTATGGACAAGACCTAGAGTTTCCTAATGTAAGAATGTTTTTCAAATGCATTATGCAGACAAATCTTTCTGAGTACTTATGAGTTCTCACATAATTAATCACAATTTTCTCCATAATCTTTCCTTGTCAAAAAATTTACACTTCAAACATGAATTAATAGTTTGTAAAATAAAATTATGAAAAAAAAAATATTGCCAGGTTGAGCAATGCAAAATTTTAGACACAGAAGGAAGTTGCAATAGTTATCACTTTGAGATTCTTAAATAAGTCTCTACTGAAAGGTCTGTACACACCTGGCAGTAAATGGAATAGTTTGTCTTTATTTCCTTCTTGCTTAACAAGTCTGTTCCCATTCTTTCCAGTTCACTAAATTAATTACAAGTTTATTTTCTCTAAGTTCATGTTTCTTAAACTTTTCATCTGTGTAGAATATTTAAGCAAGCTCGCTTTGGTAATTTATAATTATGTAGAACTGCATAGACAGAGAATTGGGTTTTAACAAACCAATACAGTAAAATATAATATCAGTGAATGTTAAGCTTTTTCAACTATAGTTAAATTAAGGCTAAAATAAATATTAGACCATTTCTGTTGCTTATAACAAAATACCTAGAACTGTGTAATTTATAAGAAAATGAAATTTATTTGTTACAGTTTCAGAGGCTAGGAAGTCCAAAGCCCAGGGAAAACATCTGATGAGGGTCTTCTTTGGTGGTGGCTTTACAGCAATGCAGGGGTATCACATGGCAGAAAATGGCAGAGAGAGAGGTCCTGGTACACTCTCCTTTCAAAGCCCTCAGAACCTCACTTCTGACCACCATTATCAATCAATTCACTACGGCATGGTCCTTACAATCTAATCACTTCTTCAAGGCCCCACCTTTCTATTACCATAGTAGAATTTCCCAGCCTCAACAGTTACAGTGGGAATTAAGCTTCTAAAATATGAACTTTGGGGGACACAATACAATCAATCCACAGCATTCCATCCCTGGCTCCCAAATTTCATGCCCTTCTCACAGGTAAATACATTCATTCCATCCTCCAAATCTTAACTTACTTCAACTCAAAAGTTCCAAAATCCCATCTCTGAAATCAAAACAAGTTATCTGCTGCAAAGATACAATGGTGGAACAAGCATAGGGTACATATTCCCATTCAAAAAGGGAGAAATAGGCCGAAAGAAAGGAGTAACAGTTTCCAAACAAGTTCGAAACCCAGCAGGGTAGGCATTAAATCTTACAGCTGGCGAATCATGTACTTTGACTCCATGTTGAATGTCCTCTGCACGTTGGTGGGGGGTTTCAAGTTCTTGGGAAAGCCTCTCTTGGGAAAGCATTTTTGGTCTCAGGCCACACTTTAGCTCTCCCAGAATGGCATTGCATGCTGGTAGCTCCAAAATTCTAGAGTATCCATGGCAGTTCTGCTCTCATGCCTTCACTTGGCATGGACATGGTGAGATTTTTCTGCTACAACTTAGGCCCCACTTTTCCTCTTGGCATTGCTTTAGCAAAGGCTGTATGCAGTGAATCCACCACTGTGACAGATCTCTTCCCAGGCCTCCAGGCTTTTCCATATATCCTTTGAAATCGGGATGGATGCTCCCAAGCCTTCACAGCTCTGGCAGTCTGTGAGCCTGCAGACCTAACACCACATGGACACTGCCAAGGGTTCTGGCTTGTATTTTCCAAAGCTGCAGGTCCAGCCACACCTGGGGCCAATTTAGCCAAGGCTGAAGCAGTCAAAGCAACCAGGGTGCTGGTGCTGGAAGCAGCTTCCCAAGGTGGCCCTGGGCAGAGAGCCCATGGAGGGTGCCTCAGGCCTGTTCCCCAACACCATTCTGTCTCCTTAAACCTCTGGGCCTGTAATGGAAAGCTTGGCCCCAGAAGCTTCTCCAATGTGTTTACGGCCTTTTCTCCCTTCTCTTAATAATCCTTTTCTTTTGTACTGATCTTTTTAGCGCCACTGCATTTTTGTCCTGAAAATGCTCTCTGCTTCTCTACCACCACTGGCTGCAAATATTCCAAATCTTTATGCTCTGCTGCCCTTTCAAACTCTGGCTTTTATGTTGTGTCTTTGCCTCCATAACTCAGCATAGGGTGTTACAAGTAGCCATGCAGGTTCCTTAACGCTTTGCTGCTTAGAAATTTCTTCCACTGAATACCCTGGGTCAGCACTTTAAGGTTCCATATTCCATAAAGTTTTGGGTCATGGACAGAATCCAGTCAAGTTTCTTGCCAGTTCATAGAAAGGGTGATCTTTGCCCTAGTGGCCAATAGCTCCTTCTTATTCTTATCTGAGACCTTCTTAGAATGGTCTTTATGGTCCGTATTTCTATCAGCAGTCTGTTCACCACCATTTAACCAATGTCTAAGAAGTTCCAAAATTTTCGTGGTTTTCTTGTCTCCTAAACTCCCACAAGCAGCTAGCCTTTTTCCAGCCTGTTCCTTCAAATTCCTCCAGCCTCTCCTCAACACCCAATTCCAAAGTCTCTTCCACATTTTCAAGTATTTGTTATAAGCAACATCCCACTTCTCTGGTACCTATTTTCTATTTTTTTGTGTTGCTATAATAGAATGTCCCAAACTGGGTAATTTTTAAAGAAAAGAGGTTTATTTGGCTCATGATTCTCAAACAGCTGCATCTGGTATGGGCCTCAGGCTGCTTCTACTCATGGTGGAAAGAAGCAGGCAGCTGCAGTTGCAAGATCACATGATGAGAGGATGAGAGAAAGAGAGAGAGAGAGAGAGGTGCTTTAAACAACCAGCTCTCACAGGAACGAATACAGTGAGAACTCACTCACTATGCCTCCCTCCAAGAGAGGATATTACCTATTGGTGGGAGTTCTACACCCCAATCACCTAAACAGCTCCCAATACTGCTACACTGGTGATCAGATTTTGACATGAGCTTTGGGGGAGAGCATATCCAAAGTCTGTCATTCCATACCTCCCCCCACACTTGCTTCCTCTCTCCATGTGATCTGCTTGCATCTGTCCCTGCCTGCCACTTTCTGCCATGAGTAGAAGCAGTCTGAAGCCCACACCAAATGCAGCTATCCCAGAATTGTGAGCCAAATAAACACTTTTTCTTTATAAATTACCCAACACAAAAACAGACTAATACAATCAGTATTACAAACATATGATGACAAAACTCAACTAGAATTGACTGAACATTGCTAAGCTGTATTATGTGTGATTCTTCTTGCCTACTGACAAAACTCAGTGCATTTAAAATCTTCTCAATTTTCTGGAAAACCACCCTAACCCCTACCACTCAGCCTTTTTAAAAATTATGTAAAGACAACAAATCATCACAGATTGAACATGTTTAATTTATCATATCAAACCTGTGCACCTCTTGCATCTGTGACCAATCCTTCCTGTGCCCACCTGTTATATTATGGGAACTGGTCTTCCTTCTACCCAAATTCCATCCCCACTTGTGTTCTGTATCACATCCACCCTTTCAATAACCTTATAAAATCAGTCATATCATATCTTCCTTTTATCTTAATACTCTCCATTTCTACATGTATCTTCCATCACTTAGACATTCTCAAGTCTCACTGATATAATGAATAACTGTTATATTATGAACTAAACAAAATAAAACATAAGCCAAATGAACAATTACAACATCAAAAATCTGCACAATCCCTTTATGGACTTCACTCTCCAGCTACAGAATATCTCAGGTTTTTCTTTCCTTGTCATGTTTCTCACATTCAATTTTTACCTCTTTATACATTTGTCAATCACCCTTTCCTTCCATGAATAACTGTAATTTGAATTCTGAGCCTAAAAGTGCACCAAGAAAAGTATCTTATCTGAAGTCAATGAATTTATTTATGTCAATAAATCTAACTAATGGACATTTTTGTAGATATAGTTGTACTTGACCTTTCAGAAGAATTCAATGCTACTGAAAATTTCCCTCCTCCGTAATATATTCCTTGGGATTTCATAATTCTTTGTTTTTGTGGATTTTCTCCTGCAATTTTTCTATTCTTTCATTCTCTTGTGTTGGCTAATTCAACTTTATATATTTTTCCAGTACTCAGTTCTAGATTACTCACCTCTACTATGTTTTGCAGATTCAGACTGATTATTTACACATAGGCTGATGATTTTGAAATTTATGCCTTATTGAAATATCTGCCATGAGTTATAGACACTATAACCATCTGCCTATTTTGAATCCTCCGAGTGATTGTCAAAGTAATTTTAGGTTAACATGTCCAAAATCAAACCCATGAAAATTAGAGATCTACAATTATTATCTCTGAAGAGACAGAGCAACAAAGGTCACTTCAAGGATATGAACAATTAGAAGGATGGAGTTACCTCTAACAAATAGGAGGAAGATGACCAAAGATGTAAGGAAAGATCATAAATTCAGTTTTCAAAATGACAGTTAGTCTATGTTATTAGATATCCAAGTACAGATATCAAAAAAATAAAAAATAAAAATAATAGTTGAATGTGTAAGTCTAAAATTCAATAGTGAGTTTGGACTACATATGCAAAGTTGGTAGTCCTTAGCAAATGGATGATACTTAAAGCAGGAAGATTAGATAAAAGCACCAAAAGAGTGAGCTGTGTTGAAGAAAGATAAGATCTCAATGCCTAGGAAGCTATGTTTAGGAATTGAGGAGATGAGGAAAAATCAGTAAAGGAGACTTAAAGGGGGGGGGGGGGGGCAGAGAACTAGCAGAAAAACCCAAAAAGTGTGGTAGTGATAGAAGACAAGTGAGGAAGGGATAAAAGTATTTCTTTTTTGTCCATCTTCCTCATCTTGGTTAGAGGTAACTCCATCCTTCTAGTAGCTGAGTCCCCTGGAGTCACCTTGTCTGGTCTGTCTCACATACCCAACATTTAATCTGTCAGCAAACTGGATATTCAAAATCCACTGCGACCGTGCTACTCTATGCCATTGTCACTGATCACCTGGATTACTGCAATATGCTCTTTACTGGCCCCCTTGATTTTGTCTCTGCTCCTTTCAACCTATTCTAAATAGACAGGCAGATGGTTTTACTTAAATATTATTTAGATAATGTTGCTCCCTTTAGAAGAAATGTTCAATGCTCAGCTCTCTCAGAATAAAAGCCAAAATCCGAACAAATGCCCCAAGTGTTAGTCTATTTGGTCCCTATTACTTCCCCGATGGCATTTCCTAGTACACTTCCTTCACTTAATCCAGTCCACTCACACCAGGCTCTTTGATATATTTGACAATGCTAAGAACTCCTGTATCTCAGAACATTTGCAATTGTTTTTCTCTCCTAGAACATTTTTTTCTCCATATAGATGTTTGGATCATACAAACATTCAGAATTTTATCTAAACATAAATTTATCATTGTGGCCCTATGTATAATTATAGTCACTTCACTCCAACACTGTCACCTACAGTGCTATATCTTTTTATGAATAGAACTAATTACCATCTATGCATCATGTTCCACAGGGACACCATTTTTTTCTGTTTCCTTCACCCCTTATAATCTCATCACCTGGAATAATGTCTGGCACATAAAAAGTGATCCATACATATTTGATGAAAGACTGAATGAATGAATGAATGAATGTTAAAAAGGTGGAGGGAGAGGTAGAGAGAGAGAAAGAGAGATTTTCATTAACAAATGTTCCATTGGAAAATTTAAGTATGCCAAACCTATAGTTATGAAAGAATAATGTATTTCTAAAACAAATAACATATATTTGAATTTTAGTGTAAGTGACCAACAGATACTCTAAATTAAAAGTAAACTAGAACTGGAAAAATCTATTAACTGACAAAGAGCCGACAGAATTCAAACACAGAGGTTGGTTGAGTTAGGATGAAAGAATTAGAACAGAAAGTCTTAAAGTAGAACGGAATTATATATTGAGTTAGCTGGTTCAATAAATATACATTTGTCAATATGCATTTAATTCTCAGAATCTGAATCTGGAATTAATGTTTGCAGCAAAATAAGTTCTTCATATTTTTTTTTTACCCCGCAGTCAAAATTTATTGGCATTCATATAGTTCTGCAGTTTAATATATATGAGATTGTCATTTTTTATTAGAAACATATTTCAAAATTATTTTTAGTGTAAGACCCTAAAACTTTTAGGCAGAGTAAACTGTGCTTGAATATTAATTGAGAAGTTAAAGAGTGCACAATATCTACTTTAAATCTTGAAAGCAAGCTAATTATTTTGTGGTTGCTTGGTAACTAATAAGGAGTGTCAAATTGAGAGGTAGGTTGACAGGAGCAGGCTTTGAATAAGTAATAGAATTCTTGTCAACTTTAACCTTAAAAAAGTGAAATGGGGTCTGATTCTAAGTTAAATAGAAAGAAAAACAGTTGAAAAATCTTTTGTGTCTTTGCAGTGGAATTCCTCACTATTTTTGCCCCTACATTTTTTCCGTCAACAATTCATGATTGTGGACCTGTTGAAAGCACATTTTGAAGACATCATTCAATAACTGTTGGAATTAAATGGAATGGCCTAAAGCATTTGAGAGCCATAATTATTTATTTTTCATTAACCATTTGTTGATTTATTTATAAATGCATATTCATATAATGTACTGTTTTTTTAGAGAAATATATGTCTTCCAAGAGCTACTACTCCAATAAAATATTTTACATAAGTATTTTTAAGGTGAGAATTTTGCCACAATGTCTCCTCAGTATATTTAAAAAAAAAACAAAAACATTTTGATGGTCTTTATAGGTATACTTCATGTATTACTGTTGTTCCCGTATTTACTTACACATTTTGACCTATTTCTGTTTTAATTCCAGCAGGAAAAAAGTCAAGAAAGTTCAAGAATCAAAGGTAAGAAAAAAATGTTTTAAGATAATAGTTGCATAAATTCAAATTTATAGGAGAATGAAAAAAAATGTGATGCTACTTTGGAAATAAAGTTAAAAATGAGAAAAATAATAAAACTTCAATGTGATTTTGAAGCCATTTCTAGCCCTTTGAGGACTCTCCAGGGCTATTGAAGATTCTCCACTGATATTTCCCTTCTCCATAAAGTGCTCTTGGAAACGTCAACATATTAGGTCCCTGGAACTGAGAACCTGACTTTCAGAAAGCCCCCACCCTTCAGTTTCCTTCCTCTAAGTTTCTATCTCCCTAAGTCTGTGTTCCCATGAACAGGTTGAGCAGGCTGTACCCAGAATGGAACATTGTAACTATTTCCCTTGCAGGCCCAAAGTTTCTGTCTCGTAAGTCTCTGTTCCCATTAGTAAGCTGTACCCGGAATGGAACATTGTAACCGTCTTCCTAGGCTAAGCCAGATACCAATCTTAACCCTATAAAAGAAGACACCCAAATCCTTCTCAGTGCTGACGCTACTTTTCTGCTCAGGCGGGCAGGTCCGCTTGCACTTGCTAATACAATCTTTTTTCTTCCTTTGCCCAGCTAGCGTCTCCTTCCTCAGTGACCTTACAGAACACAGTTTTCTGTTTATTGCATCTAGTGTTCAGGTGGAATTCCATCAAGCACTGTCCCTAAGAGTAGGTGTTCACCGACATCTATGAATTGGCCGGTGGACATTTTCAAGATACATCTCACAGATATTTAGTCACTACCGTCTCATTTTATTTTCTATAAAAAGCTAGTAAATTTTTATTTATATATTAACACTTGGTAATAGCTCTTACTGTGAGACAGTCAATTCTAATAAGACACAGGAAGACTCTATTCTCTGAAACACATTCTCAGTTTTGAAGTTTACTCACTGAGATAATAAATTACTCTAGGTAATAGGTAATCCTTCAACAAAGGGTTTCCATCGTAATGATGGAACGTCACAGATTTTTCTTGGGTTAATCCCTCTGGCCTTTCCATTCATGTGCTGGTCTTTCTTCTACATTTCCAGCTTCGTTTCTTATCCTTTCTCTCCCCAAAGGCATCCCAGCTCCAAGTCTGGCTATGGAGTGAAGCATACATGTCCTATTTCCTTCCCTCCTTTCTGAAAAGGAAGATATATTTATTGGTTTGTTTGTTTGTTAATTTTATTTTCAGAGTTCTACCAAAAAAATAAAAATAAAAAAATAAAGGAGTTACTAAGATTACATGTGCTCCTGAAATAATGACAGGGTACTTTGCTTCTGAGGATCTGTAGATTGGCAATATAATCTTGCTTACCTATAACAAGTTCAAATACAATCCTCTCTGCACATTTCTGCACACTGACTGGCTTCCCAAACACTATTTTTTTCTGTGTTTGGTGACCTGTGCACGTCTGTATTACTGAAGAAAAAAAAAAAAAAGACATGCATTTCTTTACTTTGCCAGAAGTATTTTGTTCAAATGAATTATGTAAGACTGCCTTTTCAGGGATTCCCAAACTATTTCTGTTCATTTTCAGCAAACTGAAGTATGGTTTATCATTTTATGCATGAAACTATTATACTATTTATCCTCAAAACACTCATTATTAATTCAAAGTTTTATACTTTTGTGTTGCAAAAGGGAATTTCGACTCCAAGATGTACTGTCTGGTGTGCATGTAAATGATATGTGCATTTTAAGCACACTGAGTGCACATCCTCCTTCTTATGAAGGGTCTCAGTGTTTCAGGTTAATCTTAAATCCTATTTGTAATTCTATTATTGTAGAAATAAGTTCAGTGGTGTAGCTCTCTTTTTTATGCTTTATTACTTTGGGTGCATAAATCATATCTAAAGTAGTAGAAATTATGTTTTTTCAGCTACTGTCTGGGAACATATTTTCTTTTATAATATAATAAAAGTTCAAGATGATGCTTCTTACTCCTTTCACTGTTATTAGCTTCCACATGATTCAGAACTCTTGCATGCATTATGGCTTCTAGACTACTGACTTGCAAGTAAATCAGAGATGTATGGTTACATGACGACTTGTTGCTTATTTCTAAATGGAAGAGCTCTATATTTTTTCTGACTATGGGAATCATCATGAAATGTTATTTCACTGGAAATTAGAAATAACCATTTAAAATGTTTTTAAATGTCAATATTAAAAGGAAAACCAACAAACAAACACATTTTGAGCCAGGAAAGTGATAGCTTACCCATCAGTAGATGACAAAAATTCTGAAAATCAAATATTTTACATTTCTAGTCGACTAATTATTGAAATGTGAGCTACATCTTCCTTTGGTTTTATAACTCATTCGCAGCTAGTAATTCTATGGACTTCCTGGCTTATTGCTAATTTCATTTACCAGAACACGTTTATGACATTGTCAGGAATGTATCCAGAGGAAGTCTCTACTCTTAATTTCCTGCTTCTGTGCCTATTTCTGCTTATGACAACAATTCTAACTTAATACCAGGGACCTGAAATTACATTAATACGAAAGCACTCCAGTGAAAATTGATTTCTCTTTTCTCCATGTACATAGAGATAAATATTAAAATGTTTGCAAACTTTCAACTCTTATCTCTAAATGATTAATTATTTGACACCCACACATGTTTTTATTTTATTATTATTTTGAAATACTGTACAAATCCATATTGTTTACATATTCCAAAATTATATTTATGTGGAATTCAACCAATAAAATAAATTTTTACTAAATAATTAGTATGCTATTGGATTCTCAACTGATTTTAGTGTCTAGATTGCCTATTGTTAAATGAGTGGGGACCTAATCTTTATTTAGTACACAATTTGGGGGTTTACAATTGTTTACGATAACCTTCCTTAAAGTTACTTTGAAGATTATAGCAGGGAGATGAAGACAGTTCTACAGGTTTGAAAGAAAAGGTCAACTATCCAGGCAGCCTTATTAAACACTGTTCTTCAGTGATATTACAGATATAGCATGTTAAAATACTGTACATTTTTGAAAATTTATTAAAAATTTTTAAATATTATTAGAAAATAATTTCCTTTGGAGATTTTTTCTAAAATAAGGAGCTTAATAAATTTGTTAGTCTCTGCCAATATTTTTCAAGAAATTATTTAAATTTGTGGGTGGTTTATTCACTTATATTTAACATCATCTTTCTAGAATTTTCAGTGAAGTAATAACCGTTTTTGAGGAAAATTTAAATAATTCTTGGTTTACCAATAGCTTAACATTCCTGTTAACTTAGCAAAGTTTTTAATTTTCTAAATAGTTTAAAATATTTATTACAATTATAAAAATAATATTGTTTATGCAGAGTTTGCTTGTGATTATGCTCTAACATGATCCTGAGTTGATACTTCACCCTGTAAACAAAAGAATGTTTGACTGTCCATTCACCAAAAAGATGCAGTGGCTTTTATGACACAATCCCCACCCACTCTCTGTTCAAGTAGACACTCTTGGCTCTTCACTTTCAGAAGTATGCTTTTTTTAAATTGCTGGTTATATTTTGGTTATTTTAAGACTCTACAATTAAGGAGACTGAGCACTAAAGTTTTTTTCCCTAGTGGCCACTTCCATGTTATAGTTTTAAAAACTATACTTTATAAAATACCTAATAGATGTCAGACACCATGTTGAGCTTTTTATATACATTATCTCATTTTAATCCTCAAACACACATTCTTAAGTAAGATTTAGCATTCATATTTGCTAGCATTTTGAGAAATCACATCCAAAGTAACTATTTCAAATCAATAATATCATTTTTGTTCTATTTTAAAATGGGTAATATTTTATTTAACCAATGGTACATTAGGCAAATTTAGTACACTGCTATTAGCAATGTTTTTGCTATTTCCATAGATGTTATAGATATGCATTTTATTATGTACATGTTATTTTGCTTTAATGGCATGGTTACAAATATTGTCCTTACTGCTATACTGTTTAGTGCTTTGTAACTTCAAGAAAAAAATATACACAATGATAAATGCAGCATAATGGGGTTCTAAGGGATAGATGTAGGACTCCTTGCTAGCTTGTTCTCTAAATATTTGTGTTTTTGACTAGTGACTTATCCCCTGCACCTATCATTCAATCTTTCATGGTAAATGTTGTTATAATATACCCTGTGATAGCAAAAGTTCACATACCTGAAATCCTGAGGCTTATAATTCTGTAAGAACATTGAACACACTATTATTATAAACATTTATTCTTTAAAACTCTATAATTCTCAATAGGTTCCACAAGACAAATATTATGTCATATACATTGATGTATATGAAGAAGGTAAGTTGCACAGTTCCTCTCTCTGTGGAGCATACATTTTTACATGTATTGAACAATAAAAGAAAACATTATGCTAAGATTATACTTAACCAAACTAAAAACACATATTTCAGACAATAAATGGTATTAAAGAACTATGAGGCCTGCAGTCTTTACACACACATATACATGTGCACACATACATGCACACACACTACTTTCCATCTGTTTTGATACAACCATGCATTTAGATTCTCCTTTATTTCCTGTATTACAAATTGGCAACTGAAAACACTAAAAGTCATCTGGTTTATATATATCAGGTCAAAGGAGGTGTTGCTATTGAAGGTTGGAATGCTAAATACCTAATTCAGGTTGCATGAATATTCAGAGCTCTTTTAACTGGAATAATCCCACAGACTTTCTGAGGTTAGCTCTCTTCTTCAAGGTCAGGTACCTAGTCAGAAACAGTGACTGGATAAGAATGGACCCTCAGATTCTTATTACTGAAAGAAATTGGCTACACTACATAAACTAATGAAAATATAATGTAAAACTGAAAGATGGTATTTCATGTATATGAGCTGTATATGAAACTTTTTGTCTAATTGTTGCATGTCTTTATATTTATGAAATACAATATATCTAGTCCCATAAAAAATCTCTGAAAAGGATTGTTATGATTACATGAAATGAAGAGTCACTATGTTTTTAATGGATTGAAAATTCATACATTATTATAAATGTCAAGTTTTTTGTTTTCAGTCTAGAAAGCATTTGCTGAAGTTAAAAGTTTTTGGTAGGATTCATGAAAATTGTGGTTTTTATGTATCATACTTAATACTTATCTTCAGGAAGCTCAAGTACCTAAAAGACAAGAAAAGTTACTTTTAGAAAATGTCAACCAAAGGATTAATTGTTGTTTGTTTGTTTAGCAACCAATAATGCAGGATGAACTCCAGACAAGTGTATTTATGGCAGACATGATAATAATTCTTAAAATATAATTAAATGATGTAAAAGAATGCGAGGGAACAATAATTAGTTTATGCACTTTTTATGCCATAGCAATTGCATTACATCAAAACAATTCTATTTTCACTGTTCTTGTTTTACTTTTTACTTTCAAAATTAACTGGGGGCAGAAAGCATTCTCACGAGTGATTATTGATTACTTTGCAGCAAAATATCAGTGCCCCACATGCACAACTTGACAGGTAATGATAGACTGGCAAATCTTTAATTACCAATTTGAGCATCCCAAATATTTCAAACCAGTTCACTTTACACCTGACTTAACAATATGAAGGTAAATTGATCATTGAGCACTAAATCAATTAAAAACGTAATTCTCCATTATTATGAATACCTTGCCAGACGTTTCTGATTTCATTAGCTAGCACCTGTTCCACTTGTAATCTTTACTATTAAAAAATATGTCATATTTGTTTATGTGAGTGATATTTTGTGATAATGAGTGGGTTTTTGAAATAAAAATGGTAATATATTGAATGCATGTTCTGGAAGTCATTGCATACATAAGATAATAATTACTACTTGGACAAGCTTTCAAAAACATTATTTCTGTTCTCATATGTAACTGTAAAACAAACCTATAAATTAATTGAAATATATTCACTATAAATAATGTAAATGATGCCCCCTGAAAGTATTTTAGTGAGGCATTGGGGGGAGGGGCATATAGCTTTTAATGTGAGTAATAACTTATCTCTGAAAATTAAGGTAATATTCATTCCCCATCCTTTAAAAAATTATCAAAATAAATTCCTAAAATCTTAAATGATTTTGTTGAATGTCCTCCTGTCACAGCCAATAGGAAGACAAACATTCTTCTCTACCTAATGATCCTATTATCATCAACCAGAAGAGATTTCAAAAAGTAACTGGTCGTGCTTCTTATTAATGCCCAAAAGAATTAAATTTCTATTATGCCAAACACATCATCTTTTTCCCCATTTTGCATATATTTTCTAGTTTTCAAATGGATACCAAAAATCATCTCATCCAATGGGTCATTTATTTTGATTCCAGAGCAATTTATTTTGCAGCTCACTTTGCTCACCAGGAGGCAATGCTATTTAAAAGATGTTAGGACATAACTGAGGTTTGGTGACATTGGGGAAAACAACCCAGAATAACTGGCTTTAATTTTTTTCTAATAAATACTGATTTAATGCTGCATGTGATTTCAAATGAATAGTGTTTAGACATTTAAGTAGTAGGCTTTTCTTTGCATAATTCAATTTTTTTTTTAATCTGCACACTGACATCTCAATATTGATCTTCCCTTCAATCGCCCAAATGATTTTTCTTAATTCTAGGCTTTTTTTTTTTTTTAACAGAGAGCTAAATGGTTTCCCACAGAAGTTTTGTTTAAAACATTCCATAAACTGTCTCCTGAAATAGTTGAGTGTCATATTTCAAGAAATAATAAGTAATATTAACCCACCAAAATGTGTTTGATAGCTTCATTTATTTAGCTTGAGAAATAACTTCACTTACTTGCAAGGGTTAGACTTTGTAAAAGAGTAGTTCTTGAAATAGTCATATGAACGTTACTTTTTAAAAAAATTTTTTTACAGAAGTCCCTGTTTTATTTGCCAATTAAATAATTATATAGTCCATCACCTTTCCCTTTTTGCTTTGTCTCTACAGTTATATTAAACATGAAATTTGTTTGAGGAACCTCCATACCATTTTCCATAGAGGCTGCACCATTTTGCAGTCCCACCAACAATGTATGAGAGTTCCTTTTTCTCCACAGCCTCGCCAGCATTTATCGTGCATAGTCTTTTGGATTTTAGCCATCCTAACTGGGGTTAGATGGTATCTCAATGTGGTTTTGATTTGCATTTCCCGGATGCTGAGTGATGTTGAGCATTTTTTCATACGTCTGTTGGCCATTTGTATATCTTCCTTAGAGAAATGCCTACTTAGCTCTTTTGCCCATTTTTTAATTGGGTTGCTTGTTTTCTTCTTGTAAAGTTGTTTGAGTTCCTTATATATTCTGGATATTAATCCTTTGTCAGATATATATTTTGCAAATATTTTCTCCCACTCTGTTGGTTGTCTTTTAACTCTGTTAATTGTTTCTTTTGCTGTGCAGAAGCTTTTTAGTTTGATATAATCCCATTTGTTTATTTTTCCTTTGGTTGCCCGTGCTTTTGGGGTCGTATTCATGAAGTCTGTGCCCAGTCCTATTTCCTGAAGTGTTTCTCCTATGTTTTCTTTAAGAAGTTTTATTGTTTCAGGGTGTATATTTAAATCCTTAAATTTTATTTTATTTTTTCGATATACAATATGGTTGGTTATTGTGGCCCATCACTGAAACCTCTTTCCCCCCTCCCTCCCAACAATGTCCTTTCTGTCTTCTTGTCATATCAATTTCAAGGATTTGTAATTGTTATGTCTTCTCCCCTCCCCGACGGTGTGTGTGTGTGTGTGCGTGTGCGCGCGCGTGCGCGCGTGTGTGTGTGTGTGTGTGTGGTTATTTATTTATTTTTAGCTCCTACCGATAAGTGAGAACATGTGATATTTCTCTTTCTGTGTCTGACTTGTTTCACTTAATATGATTCTCTTTAGGTCCATCCATGTTGTTGCAAATGGCAATATTTCATTCTTTTTTATAGCAGAGTAGTATTCCATTGTGTAGATATACCACATTTTCCATATCCACTCATCTGATAATGGACATTTGGGCTGGTTCCAACTCTTGGCTGTTGTAAAGAGTGCTGCGATGAACATTGGGGAACAGGTAGACCTTCGACTTGATGACTTCCATTCCTCTGGGTATATTCCCAGCAGTGGGATAGCTGGGTCATATGGCAGATCTATCTGCAATTGTTTGAGGAACCTCCATACCATTTTCCATAGAGGCTGCACCATTTTGCAGTCCCACCAACAATGTATGAGAGTTCCTTTTCCTCCACAACCTCGCCAGCATTTATCATTCAGAGTCTTTTGGATATTAGCCATCCTAACTGGGGTGAGATGGTATCTCATTGTGGTGTTGATTTGCATTTCCTGAATGCTGAGTGATGTTGAGCATTTTTTCATGTGTCTGTTGGCCATTCGTATATCTTCCTTAGAGAAATGCCTACTTAGCTCTTTTGCCCATTTTTTAATTGGGTTGATTGTTTTTTAGTTGTAAAGTTGTTTGAGTTCCTTATATATTCTGGATATTAATCCTTTGTCATATGTATATTTCGCAAATATTTTCTCCCACTCTGTTGGTTGTCTTTTAACTTTAATTGTTTCTTTTGCTGGGCAGAACCTTTTTAGTTTGATATAATCCAATTTGTTTATTTTTCCTTTCGTTGCCCGTGCCTTTGGGGTCATATTCATGAAGTCTGTGTCCAGTCCTACTTCCTGAAGTGTTTCTCATATGTTTTCTTTAAGAAGTTTTATTGTTTCAGGCTGTATATTTAATTCTTTAATTTATTCTGAGTTGACTTTAGTGTATGGTGAAAGGTATGCGTCTAGTTTCATTCTCCTACATATTGATATCCAGTTATCCCAGAACCATTTGCTGAAGAGGCAATCTCTTCCCCAGTGAATAGGCTTGGTGCCTTTGTCAAAGATCAGATGGCTGTAGGTGTGTGGGTTGATTCTCTATTCTATTCCATTGATCACTGTGTCTGTTTTATGTCAATACCATACTGTTTTGGTTATTATAGCTTTATAGTATAGTTTAAAGTCAGGTAGTGTTATGCCTCCAGCTTTATTTTTTTTACTCAGCATTGCTTTGACTATGTGTGGTCTTTTGTTATTCCATATAAATATCTGGATAGTTCTTTCCATTTCTGAGAAAAATGTCATTGGAATTTTAATGGGGATTGCATTGAATTTGTATATCACTTTGGGCAGTATGGACATTTTCATTGTGTTGATTCTTCCAATCCAACAGCATGGGAAATCTTTCCATCTTCTTGTATCCTCTCTAATTTCTCTCAGCAGTGGTTTGTAGTTCTCATTATAGAGATTTTTCACATCCTTGGTTAATTCAATTCCTAAGTATTTTATTTTTTTGGTGGCTATTGTAAATGGGAAGCTTTCTTGATTTCTCTTTCTGCATGTTCACTATTGGAGAATAGAAATGCTACTGATTTTTGTGTGTTGATTTTGTATCCTGCTACTTTGCTGAAATCATTTATCAACTCTAAGAGATTTTTTTTGTAGAGGCTTTAGGCTGTTTGATATATAGGATCATGTCATCTGCAAACAGGGACAGTTTGACTTCATCTTTTCCAATCTGGATGCCCTTTATTTCCTTCTCTTCTCTGATTGCTCTGGCTAGTACTTTCAACACTATATTGAATAGGAATGGTGAGAGTGAGCATCCTTGTCTAGTTCCTGTTCTTAAAGGAAAAGCTTTCAGCTTTTTCCCATTCAGGATGATATTGGCAGTGGGTTTGCCATATATGGCTTTAATTATGTTGAGATAATTTCCATCTATACTTAACTTATAGAGGGTCTTTGTCATGAATGAATGTTGAATTTTATCAAATGCTTTTTCAGCATCTATAGAGATGACCATATGGTCCTTATGTTTGATTTTATTAATATGGTGTATCACATTTATTGATTTGCATATGTTGAACCAACCTTGCATCCCTGTGATGAATCCCACTTGATCGTGGTGAATAATTTTACGTATGTGTTGCTGTATTCTGTATATTATACTCAGTAACATACATATTTCTTTGTCCAACTGTGATGATTAGTTAACTATTTTGCCAAAAATAAATAATTTCCTTTTTAAATAATTTTAAGATACATTTCACAGTTTCAGTTCAGTATATGGGAAATTTTTTTTTTCAGTTACTTAAATAAGATGTAAATACTGAAAAAATTCATGTCATTCTAGTAAAATTGATACTGTTTTGTAAATTGTTGGTGCATGGAATCTTTATCCACTAGACAATGTAAAGTGAGAGGAAATTCTGGTCAAATATGCATGTGATATTGCAAAATTTCTGCATAGTCTTTTAACGTTGCTTACCTTTGCTTCTTTAAGCATTTCCAATTTATTTGACCAAGAATCCCTTCATCTCCATCACCCACCTTTCAAGAAATAGCTATTATCACTCAAAGCAGTATAGTCACAAGAATCACATTCTGAAAAGCATTGATTTATACAGCCCTTTTCAAGATGTATTATGGAGTTCAGAGTCAGCATACTTAGACTTTAGTTATCCCCACTGAGGATTTCTTACTTTCCTTTTCTCACCTGTAATATAAATGCAAAATACCACAAAGTGCTATTTTAAGGATTAAATAATGTAAAGTGCATTACCCTTTTGAGTGAAATGAAAAGCTCTTGGTTTATGTGAGTTCTTATTTCAAATTATTTTGAAACATTTGTAATCATTTTTAAATATATCCATAGAAACATATTTATGAAAATAGCTTCAATTTTATAAAATGTTAAAGTTAGAGATCGAGACATGTTGACTTTTAATTTGTGTCATTATTTTATGTAATCGTAACTTATAATTCACATACTTTCAAAACTTGAAGACACCTGATCTTCTGATGTTAAGTATCCTCCAGGTGACCTCTCATACTTATTCTGAGACTAATACTATTCTTGTCATATTCCTACCATGATGCATGGAGCACCATAGTGGAAAAAATTACACAAAGCAGTAGACAACACTTAGAATAGAAGCATATATATAGAATATGTTTCCCTTATTCTTTGGAAATTTAAGCACTATTCTTTGAGAGTACTACTTTGACATTGTAATGACATATGCAAATTTGAAAAAAAATGTATAAGGAATTTTTTTTTAAAAAGAATGCAAACTTAATTTAACCCTTTGATTGTAAATTAACTGCTCCTACATTTAGAAATTATCACTTTGTGCCAGAAATTTTGAGGTAATTTAAGCCTGCCAGAAGAATTCAGAATGATAAGCAAACCTGCTTCAGATAATAAAGCTTAATTAAACAAATGCTTATTAATCTAAATATTAGAAACAGGGTTAAGTGCCAGGGAAATAGAGACTACAGACAAAGTTTCTCCCTCAAGGAGTCAAGTAATACTGATTGTGAGTCTGAGAAAAGGGAACTAGGACAAATGAAAACAGTCACAAAAGAAGTATGATGAACACTTTGCACACCAAATGCTGTAGAAGCACAGAGGAGTAGGTGTCGGGTCCAAGGGAAGACATCCCCTACAACCCCTGGAGGTTCTCTGAAAAATCATCTGATAAACGCAGATTAACACAGAGAAAAGGCATAACAAATTGTATTATATCATTGTTTTACATGACATGGGAGCCTTCAGAATGAAGACTCCAAAATATAAGGAAAATTGTCCATATTTCTGCTTCGGTTCTATGAAGCAGGCACAGCTGTGTAGAAATGTCATTGGACAAGAAAAATATGATCTTCTGCTAGTAGACTGAGCGGGGAAACCCAGCAAGGCCTGTCTGTTCAGATTCTTCTCGGCCTCTTCAGACAGGGTAGATCAGAGAATTTCTTTATGGCCAACTCCAAGACAGAGAGGCAGGGGGAAGATTGGGGTATATCTATGACCTGCCTTGGGGAAGAGGGATTCTAGTTTCTATGTCTTGCCTCAGGGGAGGATGAAGCTGAAAGACAGGAGAGCGGAAGGTGAGAGGAAAACTTTGCTTTTGAGGCTGCTTCCTCGGGATACAGCTTTCCGGGTTCCAACAATGGGCTTTTGGAAAATATTATTCTTTTCTTGATATAGGAGTCAAGCTATTGTCTACATGGATGGGGAAGAGTGAGAAAAGCAGGGGAAAGGGGAAGTATTCTAGATTGTGGGGCATTAATAGAACTGCAGATGTTAAAATATTGATGTTAGACTGATGAGAATTAAAGGAGGAATCAGAATATAGAGGAGAATAGACTCATAGAGCACATTGTAGCTGGGAAAATATCACTCGCAAATGTGGTGGCAGCAATGCCAGGGTGAAGAGATTGCCAAGGCTAGATAGAAGACTGTGACTGATGAATGCTCATAGGAATAGTGTTGAGAAGTATTCAGAACAAGCTAAGCAGTTTTTCAATTTGACAAGCTGAAAGTTTTTTTATTCCACACTCTGAAAGTATTATTCTATTGTTTTCTTACAGAGAGAGAGAGAGAGAGAGAGAGAGAGAGAGAGAAACTAAGAAATATACAATGGTATGACATGGTTGCTTGGCAGTTTAGTACTCAGGCTCTAGAGCCAGAGTATATTTCGTTCCTGTTTCTATCACTAAATACCTGTGTGACAAATGGCAAATTATTTGACAAGTGTACATAATGTCTTCATCTGTGAAATGGGGTAATAATAATTTTTTTATTGGCAGGCTTGTGTTGATGATTAAAGTCATTAAATACAAAGCACTTAACAATAACTATGAAGGGTCTGAGGTTTTACCTTCTTAACAAGCTACGAAGTCAGCCTCACGGTGTCACGGATGCTAGCAGAGGACATCATTTGTCCTGTGTCAGAGACAAAGAGTATCATCATTTGCACCGATTCGCACAGGGTGATGAGAAGAGAGCCAGACGATGCCTGCGTGGGCGGTAGTTTGCATTATAGGAGAGACACACCGCACTGTGTCCCACCCAGATTAGGAAACTCAAATATAAGGATAAGAAGCATACCTAACACCTACTCTGTGGCTCCCCACATTTTCCCTATTGCTTCACAGCAAGCATGATTGCCCCTCGCTGCAGAGGGAGGGATTGTTTCGATCTTCCAAAGATATTCACTATACGAAATCCCAGAAAAGAAAGTCTGGAACAAAAACAGTGTCTCTTCACTCAAAACATGCAGAAATGCAGGAGACCCATAGAGAATTATCTCTCAGAACACTTAGAATAGTAGGGGCACAAAAGAATGGCTCTATAGACATTTATAATTGCCACCTCCACAGCCACCACCACCACCACCACCACCACCATCATCATCCCAGAAAGTATGTTTTCTGTCGGTTATTCTCTGGGGTATAAATGAGTAAAGCGTTTGTAGGCTTCTCCTGTTACCGATCTTTCTCTTGATGTTTCATGGAAGGGTTGATGTCTTCTGACTTTGCTTCTAAGGCTGAAAAATAAAGAATTATATAAACATACAGCACATAGATACAGAGAGAAAAAGAAAGACATATAATGTTTTTCTCACCATAATGCTAATGCATTGTCATTTTTAAAGTCAAACAAATTCAGAGAATTAAAAATAATAACTACTGTAGTTCACAAATTCTGTGTAATTAATAACTGTGAGGCCCTGTATTAGGTGCGTCACTTGCTTTATCTTGATCATATATAATATACACATATGTATATGTGTGTAACATTAATGAGTATTTCTTTGTTGATAAGTCCTCTTCTAATTGCTTTGCATGTATTATCTTATATAACACTCAGAAGAATTTTAAACACTAGCAAGAAAATAAATTTTACTGGCAATCTATGTATGCATCTAAAAATGACCATTACCGTTTTTGTATATGTGAATTCAGAATTTTTACATATGTATATATATTTGTGAAAAACTTTTAAAAGCCTTCTTTAGACAATGTTAATAAATATCCTTGTTTCTCAAAAGTTTGCACATGTTTTGAGGTGGTAACTATAGATTGATTCACACAATAATCATCTCAAAAACCAATTAGCATGACTTTTTAAAAAAACAGACTTTTTACAACATGTAGTAAATCAAAATCTACATTTCCCAGCCTTTGCAGTTAGCTTTCTGGAGGTGCTTTAGGTTTCTCCTACACAATTCACACAAGCACGGCATTTTATGGAGTGGCTTACTGGAAAAAAAGCACATTTTTGTGGGACAGCCATTTTCCTTTCACAGATAATGGCAAAGGCCATATGGTGCTGAAGCCAGCAGGTTGGGTGACAGTGTCCTTATGTAGTTAGTTCTGATAACGCCGAGGCAGCCAATCCTTGGATGTCCCAATTGTATGGTGGTATTTTAGAAGCTGTTACTAACAGCTCAGTATATAGCACTTTTCTTCAATTCTGTGAGCTGCTTTCTCTATCCCTTAATAAATCTCTTCTACTTCAATCAAGTAGTGCAGATCCTATTGTTTGTAACAAAGAGCCTTGATGAATGCATCAGTCCATTTGAGGGCTGCTGCAACTTGGGATCTGGTAGGGAAAAGTGAGCAGTGAAGTTATTATCAGAGATCTATTTACCTGATCTTTGGGGAAAACTCTGGGAAGAAAACTTATCTGCAAAGCTGACACAGGCGATGACAGCCAGGAAGTACAAGATATGAAACCCGAAGAGTAGAGCAAACACATGCATTGCTCAAGCACATATTAAAAGCAGATGTTCCAACCTAGCTTGTAAGCATAACTAAGAAATTCTTGAGTCAGGCGTAATGATGGTTCATACAGTCACTTAGATTCTTACTTATGTGTTGAACATTAACTAAGTGCCAAACATAGTTCCGGGCACTGGGGATATAGTAGTGAACAAAATTGGAAGATTTTTCTGCTTTCCTGGATCTTAGATTACAGCTCTTAGGAAATCTATCCGTACTACAGGATAGCTGTTATTTTTCAGAAAGGATCTAAAATCTCAGGAAAAGATTAGAAAACTTTTTGTCATGAGATGTCTTGCCCCCAAATCTCAGAAATCAGTGGCTCAGAATCACGAGAATTAAATAGTAATTTTCATGATGTAATTCTCATGAATTCGTAAAAGGAAAGGATTCCGTGTCATCTATTGGCCTTATTTAGTCTTCATCAATATTTTATCCTCTCAGGAAAATGAAGCAAAATAGCTTTAACAGGATGATTTAGAACACACAGTGGTACAGCTTATGATTTACCCCTAAAAGTACCATTACTTTTCTTGTCTTTCCATATGGCAACCCTTCTGCTTTATTAGAAAAATTGCTATCCTCTCATGGACAAGGTAGAAAATTATTAATCTATTATAATGTTTTTAAAAATAGTGTTTTAAATTTCTTCTTAAAAAATCTTGGTATGGAAGATATATGTAAATTATATACAATGTTAATATAAAATGTGATATATGATGAATAATGTACTATATACATAATATCTAATTAATGCAATCACAATATTAAGTGATCATAGATGTGATTAATTTTCTGTTTTTGTATTTGTTTTGTTGTTGTATGTGTTGTAAAGTGGTAAGAGGAGAACTAATATAGATCGACCTTTTAACATTTATTGCAAACCTATTTATTTAATCTTATTAAATCTTGAATAAAATCTCCGAGGAGTAGGCATCATTTCACATGTAAGGAAAACGAGTCTTGGAGATTAAATAACTTGCGAAGATCATGCAGCTAATAAATGCTTGAAGCTAAATTTAAGTTAATTTTAGTGCTTTTACTTGGAATTGTCATTCTTAAAATTACCCCTATGCATTCTATTGCATGTGTAATACACTTAAATCTTTCTATTTTTGAACAAATCTATATATGAGAATATGTTCATCATTTGAAATTGCATAGTAACCCATAAAAACTACATTGTATCCATCGTAAGATGGAAAAGCCCTGTCTTCTAAAAAATCTGAATAAATAGGTTAGTAATTTAAATGTCAGCATCCAAATAGTAAATTTATGCCTCACGGCCAATAAAAATGTTAACAGTATGCACAATGTAAAATGGGAGACATACTTAAACTTTTCTTATGACACAAAAAATGTAATCGCTCTGTTATTTAGAAAAAAAATTTTTATTTATTTCAACATGAAATTAAAAATGAAAATAGTAAAACAGAAACATGAAAATGCTTCTCATGAGGTACCTGATAAAGCAATAATTATTTGGTTCAATCAGCAGATGATAAACATTTGCTGAAAAAGCGTAATTGTTATTTGAAGTACTTTTAAGTTTACTTGCTTTTGTTTTATGTTTTTTGTTTGTTTGTTTTTCTTTTAAATAATAAGTAACAACTCTCTTCTGTCTGGTTAAACAGAATCAAGTAATAGTGCAGGTGGCGAAGAGTCAAACGGCCTGGGTTAAAATCTAGGTTTTCTTTTCTTTCTTTTTTTCCCCCTTTAATTGACAGAGAAAATTGTATATATTTCATGACTTTTAAAATATATGTACATTGTGGAATGACTGAATCTGGATAATTAACATATGTTACCTCACATAGTTATCATTATTGTGGTGAGAACACAATGTCAATTCTCTTGAATATTTGAAGACTATAATACATTGTTGTTAACTATAGTCACCATGTTTTACAATAGATCCCTTGAACATGTTCTTCCTATGTAACTGAAATTTTGTACCCTTTGACCAACATCTACCTGGCTTTGACATTCACTCGCATGTGACTGTTGGCAAGTTTCCTAATTAGTTTGAAATGCAATTTTCTCTTCTTTAAATGAGGGACAACCAGCCGTTCCCATCTATTTGGGCTGTTGCCAGGAATAACTATGATTATATAGAGAAGTGTTTGGAACAGTTTCAGTTTCATAGTTAATATTCAATAACTATTAGCTTATATATTATCATAATTTACTGAGTGACTTGCGTGTGAACTAAGACTCAGGGAATCATTCAATAGCTATCTTATGAGTTCCCGTGGATGGGAGCAGACTTACCTATGGTAAGGAGATAGCTTCCTTTCAGCATCAATATCATTTGCAGTACTGAACTCAATCACTTAATTTTCTAATTATTGAATTTAACTTTGACAAAACAGATTTATCCTGAGTCCTTTTTGCTCAACAACTTAAGTGGTTAAGTTTTATCCACAGTGTGACTTTACCCACAGGACCCCAGTCCCATTACCCTGGTTAATCAAGAGATAGAGTGCAATGCTATTTATTCAAATGAAAACTAATGAATAAATCTTGTTTTCTTTTATTAATTTCCCATAAATTTTATCATTTTTCATTTGGAATTGTTTTTTAATGTTTTTCTTGTGAAGGTCAAATAAGATAGTGAATGTAGTAATGTATGAGATGGTAGTTGGTACATTATCTGGAATCTCATATGTGCTCAATCAATGCCAATTAAATCTAAATGAAGTTGCAGTTTATGAATATATATACAGATAGATATTTCTATATGACCACATACATATATTATATATGATAAATATAACATATAATCCACAATCATTTCTATAAGCTTTTATAGAAATGAAATACATTAAAAATAAATGTATATATATTTATACATATATACTTAGATATGCGAAGATCTAAAAGTAAATCATTTCATACTTCTTGAAGAGCTACTGTGTATTATAACACACAAACACACACCCACATACACATACATATACACGCACAGAGACAACCAGTTTCTTTATGTCTAAAATCAAGACATGTGTTTTTTGTTTCTCTCTAAAAACCCTAGCAAATGCCTTCTTCATAAAGGTACTTAGAAAATATATGTGAATATGTGATGAATGAACTAGGAAGACAGGTTAAGGTACAAAATATCAGTATACTTTCATATGAAAGTATTTCATGCAACACACTATGAATTAGACTATTCCTATGTAGAAACATGATACATCTTTTTCTCAGAATTAATTATTTTTCACAGTGCTCTCTGTTTAAACAATAGCAAAGATATTTCCTTTTCAGTCATCTCTTATAATGTGTAACCTAGAAGAATGATGTGGTATGTTAAGTTATTTTGTTATTAATTTTTTACCTTTACATAACATTTTCATTTAATTTCAAGCATGAGGTTTGCAAATCTGGAAGCACACATTTTTATTATAAATTTAAAAAATAAAGTGGTATCTGGGTTATATGTTATGATTAGCCAAATTTTAATAAGTAGTATATATATATATTGTATTCAGTACAAACTGTTTTGATTTCAAAAGTAGCTTTAAAGACTATGCATTTATTACCAAAGTTCTATTTTCCCCAGCTGAGTAAAAATGTGTGTCCTATCACAAAACTTACCAAACTTCAGATGCAAGGAGGAAATTTTTCTTCATGCTGACTGACGAAGTCAAATTTACAGGTTGAAATAATAATAATATCAAAGAGCTACAGAATCCACAATAGGAAGGTATTGAAGTCTTTGATTAGGATAAAGGTATTTAAATATTAGTGGATCAATTATTGCAGTCATGAAATAAATAACATGTACTATTTAGACTTTTAACAGATTGCTTACTTATTTCCATGTTTTATAATTAAAATGTTATTTAGTATGGAATTGATGGATATAGTTAGTTAGGAAGACAGATCTGTCTAGACTGAATGAAAGAGAGGAAAATATGTAGGTCCCCCAATATAGAAATATTAACTATAGAGCAGCAAAAGAAGCTGCTGGGTCTGATCTTATTTAGGGAAGAGGGTTTTCTCTCAAGTTTTCTGAACTTGAGAGAAAAACGATGAGTTAGCAGATGATGCTGATTTATTTGGTTTTTTTAATCAAAGAAATGTAAAACTACTGGATGCAAAAACACAAATATTATGTAGTCAGACAAAGAAAAACATGGCAGTTAGTCTTTAGGGCCAATAATGGTGAGGGGAGAAGTAATCTAATCTGCACTTACAGTTTCCATGTACTTAAATATTACCAGCAAGAGCATCTTATAATTATTAGATAATTATTCTTAATCAATATGCTGCAAAATAAGAAAATAACCACAAATTCAAAATATTATCACCATTAACCATAATGTAAGGTATCAATAGGATTTTTGGAAATTAAATAGAAAACAGTATTCAAACAAGGTAAAAACTGTGAAGCTTGGCTAAACCTATACTCATGTGCATAGCCTTGCTTAATACATGTTTCAGTCAGGCCCAGCTCTAAAATTTGTGGGGCCTGGACCATGAGTAAAAATAACAGACCCCATCTACCCACACACCTTGGCTTGTCCTTTTCTTCTCTTACCCGTAACTTTCTACCCTTTTAGCCTCTGAAAAACTTAAAAACAAACAAACAATGTCTGCTCTGGGAAGGAAACTGTGCACGTCCTGGAAGCAGGCTCAGGGCCATTGCGAGGGAATTCTGGGGTCTAATTCCTCTGAGAGAGACTCAGAGGAGGGCAAGGTGCAGACTTGGAATTCGCTCCAGGAACTGCTTGCCTTGCAATGAGGGGAACAGCCAAAGGAGGTCCAGGGTAGGTCTACTAAACAAGGGACTTAAGGAAGGAACCCAGCAGCCTAGCTCAGTTGATACTGCCTTAGAAGATATAATGAGCTGGAAAATACAATGTAAGAAAGTTACATTGAAGCAAGGAAATTTGCATTAGGGGAAACTTTTTAAAAAGGGACTACGTTTAGAAGAAAATTGGCTCCTGCAAGATAAAACCACATTTTGAAAAAAATGAGAGTTTGAAGAACTTGTTATCAAACCTTTATATGCTAGAAAACAGTATGATGCATTCTGTTGTCTCATTCTCCAACATGTTTTATAATTCTCATTGACCCCGTTCTCCACTGATCCTCTTATGCTGACTTTGTAAGCGGTCCTCTGTAAGTATGAAAATGAATAACACCCCCCCCCCCCCAGAAAATCATATGCCTTCCAGTTAACTGATCTGTGTTATTCTAAGATTAAACTGCTATAAATTACTTTTCAAAATGGCTATGGAAACTTGCACTGAGTCATATAGTACCTCCATTGCAGATCTAACACCACTCCCCTTTACATGGTCTTCTTGTAGGTAACATAAATTTGATAATAATTTCTGCCTGATGTAATTGAACTCAGAAATATTAAGAGTCACTTTATCAGGGAAAAATGCTTTTACTTTTATATTAGGGCTTAGATTATTCAGAAAATTTATCTGAAAAATCAAAAACGAGGTCAGGTTGAGATGTTGCAAAGAGTTTGGCTATTGTCCGATCATTCTGGGAAGAACATGCTGGCAGATAGTCTACATGATGACAACATTCAGCCCATCTGTTCTGTAGTTTGCATGCCACAGATCCTATGATCTCAATTACAGCAGGACAAACCTGCATGGTATAACCACAGGGACTTAAAAAGCCTGACTCTAAGGATTAATTGTAGAGTACAGGAGCAGAGGGAATTTCCACTCTCCATCTAGATTTTTTTCTAAAACTTTACTTTTAAACCATATGACTAAATTAATAAGCCTATGTTCGGTCTTCAGTGTGGTAATCCTCTGTATTCATCCATTTCTGTTGCTTATAATAGAACACCTGAAACTGGTTAATTTAGAAAGGAATGAAATTTATTTCTTACAGTTTCAGAGGCTGGTAGTCCATGGCCCCGGGGATGAATCTGCTGAGGGCCTTGTTCTTGGTGGTGACTCTCCACAGTGATCAGGGTGTAACATGGTGAGAATGGGCCAAGCAAGAGAAAGCTAACCTTTTATCCTTCTTAGAAAGCCATCAGAACCACAACCATTACTTCATGAATGGTTCAAGCCATTCAGGAGAGCACAGTCCTTACAATCTAATCACCTTTTAACAGCCCCCACCTTCAAATACCAAATGGGTTTCCCACCCTCTTATCCCTGTTACAATGGGGGTCAAGCTTCAATGGGTTTTGGGGTAACATTTAATCCACAGCATCCTCCTTGAAATTTATCAAGGCAGTTCTAAGATTTCATAAATTCACAAATCCAATATCAACCAGGGCTACTGATATACTGATGGCTAGTGTAGATTTTTGTCCCTAAAAAATACTGAAATAGGCCAAAAAAAAAATAATAATTTTAATATTACTCCCTCTGATTTTGAAAATCCATTCTAATTCTCTTTCACTTCCCAAATTATGCCTAGTCATGGTGAGAACTTTATTTCATCCAAAGTTCTATATTGAGATTATACAACATATAAAGATACTAAAAAAAAAAAGTGCCAAGAACATAGTGATATCCCAAATATAATTACGAAGCTTATTCTTATTTGAAGCCTGGGGAGGCCATTAAAAAATTTAATCAGAAGACTAAATCCCCTTCTAAGCTAAAATCCAAAGACACTGAATTCTAAAGGAATTAAAACTCAAAAAAATCAATTATCTAACCCCTTTAAGTCCAAAGTAAATAAAATTTTTTCCCATTTCAATCCCTGCTCAGCATGAGCCCTAGGGAATGTCAGAGCCTCATTGTAAGATTGCTTCCTTCAGCAGCTGCAGCCTGGGCAGGTGTTTTCCACAGGGTTAATCTGGTTCTCTTACAAGCTCAGAATTTGAATTAGATCAATACCAAGTCTGATGTGCCTTTTTTTCCCCCAGAAAGTCCAAAGATTATCATAGTTCATCTTTCTTATCAAACAAATTTTTAAAAGAATCTCATTTCTGGAACCTAAGCAAATATACTCTACTCAAAATTATGTTTTCAGGACCCAGGATTTAGTTTTGGCAAAGACCGTAACAGAAACTCGATGCTATTTGGGGAAATGAGGCTAGAGAGTGAAAATAGGCTTTGTTTCAGCCACTCCAGAATGCCAGTTAGTCAATGCCAGTTACCCACATCTATGAGCTTTGAAAGTAATTCCAACCAGAAGACTCCCAACAAGAGGTTAATTATGGCATGGTATTTACTGTGTCTGGGAGAAAAGTAATCTCTCAATTTCTCAGGTAGTGGCTGGTGAAACATGACTACCCTTCTTTTGTGATTCAGAAATATAGAACAAAAGCAGCTTTACCAAGTCTTAATTCATGCAGTTTTCTCATCCAGCATAATAGACATCTTTTAATCTCTTGTTTCACCTGAATTTCCCTTAAAAACTATGCCTTTGGAAAAGCTTATGTGCTAACATTTTATGGTGAGTATAAACCCAAGGACTGAAGAGTAAGGAATAAAGTAGGGAGGAAGAAAATGTTGGACTGCTGTATATGTAGTGTTTTACCACCTTAGCCATCACCCTTTATAAGTAGCTAGCTATTTTGTCTCACAGAACAACTTTAATGAAACTATATAAGGTTAATCCATCTGTAAATAGTTCATCCATGGGACATAAAGGAGAAGAATATATCTGAATTTATCTGTCACCCCCCATATCCCATTAGTCAAAGCTTACTAAACACGAGCTAACTGCCCACACTTCCAGGTTGGTTATGTGTGCAGGTTTGGTTGTATCCGTGCCCAGTGGGCAGTGTATGGTGTGGCATGACATGTTACAGAGCATTCCCCTGAACATCAGAGAAGAAGAGCATTCACTAAGGACTATTTTGAGGGCAATGGCAACTGTGATCTGGCTCCATAACTGAGAGAACAGCTAAGCTGTTTATTGAGTCATTTGTCAGGAAACAAACCACATAAACAGATCTGGAATGATGAATAAAGCTGAATCCAGTACCCTTCCATTTTTACTTGAGCCCTGTGTTTCTGCCACACCAGTGCTGCACTGAATATGGCTCTTTTTAGTGACCTATCCTCCATTCTTTCATGTGGACTGTCACTTACAGTCCCTTGCCACAGTGGCTCATTATATTGCCTGGTTACTAAGAACTTGCTCAGATCTATGAATTCCACCTCGTAGAGAAGCTTCTACTCCTATTTTGATTGTAAAGTCACTCAAAGAAGATTCCTAAGTTTAATGAGCCAATAATGCTTTAGAGAGTTTGCACTGGGAATGTATACAGTTTCCTATATAGAGAGTAGTGAGTGTATTGGTCCAGTTCTGTTGCTTATAAAAAAATACCTGGACCTCACTAATTTATAAAGAAAAGAAAATTTATTGCTTACAGTTTCAGAGGCTGGGAAGTCCAAAGTCCAGAGAACACATCTGGTGAAGGCTTTACTGGTGATGACAGTGACACAGGGGTCTCACGTGGCAGAATGGTAGAGCAGAGGGAGATAGCTACTCATGTGCTTTCCTTTTAAAGCTCTCAGAACATGCCCACCACTATCGTTAAACCATCAACTTACTATTCTATTTACTAGGGTATGGTCACTTCTTCAAGTTCAATTACCTATAATAGGATTTTCTACCCTCAGTTAGAGTGGGGATTAAGTGTCAAAGATTTTGGAGGACCATTCAATCCACTGCAATGAGGGCAATAGGTCTGCCATGAGATATTCAAGCCACTATTATTTCTCAGATTTTGAATGACCTTGAGTAACATTTCTAGCTGATGTTTTGTACTCAATATGGGAAGATAATTTCTATTGTTTTATTTTCCTACTTTTATTAGCTTGTTTTCTTTTCTTTTTTTTTTTTTTAATTTTATTTTGTCGATATACATTGTAGCTGATTATTGCTCCCCATCACCAAAACCTCCCTCCCTTCTCCCTCCCCCCCTCCCCCCCAACAATGTCCTTTCTGTTTGCTTGTTGTATCAACTTCAAATAATTGTGGTTGTTATATCTTCTTCCCCCCCCCCCCGGTTTGTGTGTGTGTGTGTGTGTATGTGTGTGTGTGAATTTATATATTAATTTTTAGCTCCCTCCAATAAGTGAGAACATGTGGTATTTCTCTTTCTGTGCCTGACTTGTTTCACTTAATATAATTCTCTCAAGGTCCATCCATGTTGTTGCAAATGGCAGTATTTCATTCGTTTTTATAGCTGAGTAGTATTGCATTGTGTAGATGTACCACATTTTCCATATCCACTCATCTGATGATGGGCATTTGGGCTGGTTCCAACTCTTGGCTATTGTAAAGAGTGCTGCGATGAACATTGGGGAACAGGTATACCTTCGACTTGATGATTTCCATTCCTCTGGGTAGATTCCCAACAGTGGGATGGCTGGGTCGTATGGTAGATCTATTTGCAATTGTTTAAGGAACCTCCATACCATTTTCCATAGAGGCTGCACCATTTTGCAGTCCCACCAACAATGTATGAGAGTTAGCTTGTTTTCTGTTGCTTATAATCAAATACCTGAAACTGGGTAATTTTTAAAGAAACAGAGTCTATTTCTTACAGTTTTGGAGGCTGAGAAGTCCAAGATTCAGGGGCACATCTGGTGAGGACCTTCTTTTAGGGGGCTCTGTGCAGTTCTGTGGCAATCTGGGAAGTCACATGGAGAGAATGGCAAGAGCACTTTTATGTGCTCTCCCTATAAAGCCACCAGTCTACATCCATGATAACCCATTAAACCATTAACCCCCCACTCCATGAATGGATTAACCCATTTATGAGAGCATAGTCCTCACAATCTAATCACCTTTTAAAGGCTTCACCTTTCATGAACCATAATCAGATTTCCCACTCTTTTAACACTGTATCAATGGGGATCACAGTTCCAACACATAAACTTTGGGGGGGGGGCAAAACCCATAGCACTACTCTTCTTCTCTCTGTAGAAAAGCCTTGGTACCCTGTTTATAAAGCAGTTGGACTCTATAATTTTATTTCATGTAAAAAGATGGCTATTTCCTGGATCTAGATGCCTTGCTCCTTTGATCATCCTTATGTTTCTGTACAGACTTTTTTTTTTTTTTTAAAGATTTTGGAGCCAATATGTTTTGAGTCTGCCAAATGCATCCATTGTTCAAACAAATCTTGTGTACCTTTACTTTCTTGACTTGAAAAATCCCACCCAGGAGATATTTCCATCAAACCACAGCATGGACTTAATCTATCATTATCCAATTTGCCTTCCTGTCATATGCCTCCTTTTTTTGCTATGCTTTCTTTTGTGTAGTCTCAGTTTCACAGATTTATCTAACATGCTCTCTTAAGGCACAGAAAATTCATGAATAGGAAACTTAATGTAACTTTATCTCCTAAAATTACTTTATTATTTTTGAAATCTCCTGCACCTGGATTAACTCCATAAATTCAAGATAAATTCTTCCACCATTTTCTCTTTAGCCCTGAATGCAAAGTGGAATTTGAAGCATCAATAATAATTTAAAACTAGAACCTCATTAGTATTGTGTAGCATGCCTGGACTCCAGCTGCCTTGCAGTATAAAAGTCATTCCTTGTAGATAAGCATGAAAAGCACAATGCAAATAGAAAATAACTGTTCTGATCTTTAGAATCTAAATGGTAGTTATATAAGAATGGTAGCTATCTCTTTTCCATACAAGTGGACTCTTGCTTGAGGTACTCCTGACAACTAAAGACTCTGCATCCCAGTGGAGGCATTACTAAGGCCCTGATGCTTCCACACATGCACTGAGGGTGCAACAGGTCAGGCCCCCACAGACTGTAATTTGAGAGCCAGCTGTTCCCAGGCCTGGAGGCCTACTCCTTTCCTGAGATCTGTGAGGGCTTTGTGAGTGTGATGTGACATCTTCACATATTGCATTTTGGTTTCTGAGTTCCACATCGCTCCTATTTTGCTTAAATCCAGGATTTCTAGTACCTTCATCAGATCAGTGCACCTTTGCTTAATGCCTGGATGTTTGCAGTCTTGTCTTTATATCTCTTTAAAAAAAATAAAATATAATAAAGTCTGTGGATGAGTCCTTCGAAAGCTGCGAGGACCAGCCAAGTAGAAAAAAAAAATCACACATTTGATTTAAGGCTGTTGATAACCTAAAAGTAATTTATATAATTCAATCTAAGCCTTTACAAGAAACAAACAACAAAAACACTCTTGTTTACTAATGTCTGAAGTTAAACCATGTGCCTTGATCCCAACCTGTAAAACCTAAGTCATCAAGAGCAAAGAATAATCATCTTTAAAAAGGAAAAAAAAAAAAAAAAAAAGGAACTGAACAGCAGAACAAACCCAATTTTTTTTTTTCTTTCCAAATTAAACTGTCAATTAATTCTAGCCCTTTCACTAAAGAAAAATGTAAGAGGACAGAGAGAAATCAGCATAGTTATGTGCTAACTAATGGGGTTCCTCCACATGACAGGGACCGTCAGCAGAGGTCCCTCTACCTCATCTCACCTCCTCTGTCATCAACACTGCCGTTCCTAAAAGTTCAGGTAAATGGATCTCAAGGAATATTTAAACTATAATAGACACTTGTAAAGCTATTCTGAGAAGTTGTATTTTAGTGAATAAAACTCATAAATGCTATAAGATTTAAAATTTCTAATGACATGTAATATATAGAGGAAGGGCTGAAAAACATAATTCTGGTAACAAATCATAAACCTCCACTAATTTAATATTATTAAGTACTCAGATACTTTTAATATTCACTTGACAGGCATTTGATATATTTAAATTTCTTCCTACATAATTTAACTAAAAACTAAAAAATAAAATAAACCTTTCTATGAGATTATCAAGTATTGACAAAAGTGGATTTTTTTCTACCAAAATCCATTCAGAGTAGAATTAAAATTCATATGCTTAGCACTTTTTATTTTACTTTTAATTGAAAATTTGCCATAAATTTTCTTAATTGAAGAAATAATTGGGTTTTGAGCTATGCTTGAATTGAAGTTTGGGTTACATTATTTCATCTTAGCTATGATTTTATGTTTTCACTAATAATCTGTGTTATTGAAGAATTTATGTATTTTACTAAGATATCTAAGATTACATCAAGGCAACAGAATCAAAGTCTTGACAACCTAAACAGTTGGAATACTAATTACTAAAACTCAGCATTTTTACTGCTGGAAAATTATCAAAATTTCTGTGGGTGGTATGTTCTTCAGAATAAACCGTATTTTTTCCTTGCCCTCACCTGAAAGGTGATATTTGACTTTATGTCTCACCTCAATCTGCTGCCCTCTAGAGATACACCCTCAGAGGGTTTGTAAAAGTTATGTTTCATTTTTGGATGTGAACTAAAATAGTGTATCCCTGGCTATTACCCTTGGAACACAGTACATCACACAGAGATTTAGAGTTCTACACACTTACTGAACATCAAGGTAAGTGCAAAGTACTCTTCTTGGCATACGAAGGATATAAAATCATGTAATATATTATCTGTCCTCTAGAAGCTTGTGATCTGCTAGATAAGTCAAAAGTACACAGGGAAAGAAATACAGAATAAACAGAATAAACGAGACTCTAGAGAGAAATAACACACAGGTTTTAGGAGAGCTTCTGAAAGAATGAGATTTGATATGGCACTTAAAAAATGGGAAGTTTGAAAAGTGTTCATAAAGGGGACAGACATTCCAAGCAAATGGCATAACTTAAACGGAGCCTAAGAATCCGGAGCATACAGTGACGAGCACAGGTTCATGGAGAGGGCTGGACACAGGTAAGACTGGAAACACAGGAAAACTATGTCTCCAAATTTTTAAAAAATATGATTTAAAATATTCTGTCCCACTGTTAGCCCATATATTAAACCATATGTTCTGTTTTTTGTTTTGGGAAATCTGGTCTTTGGACCAGGGACCAATGTGAGGGAAGCTTTTATTCCAGAAATTTAAGTCATATCTTTTTTCATACAACCCAATAAGAGCCTGGGGATAAAAATTTTAATAGTTTGGTGGTAAAAGGAACAATACCTCAGCACAGGAGGCTTTGGATATCTGGCCTGAGAGTTCCCCTAACTTTGACCCCCACTCTTCTATGTATCACTGCACCCCTACTTTTCACTGCCATGCACACGTCTCATAACACTATAAACAAGTTAAGAAGACAGTGAAATGGGTGTGTTCTGCCTTCCTGGAGGCATCTATGAACTGTTCTGGTGTTCCTGGGTTTTATTTTGGTACGTAGCTGTATTAGTATGCTTCTGTTGCTTATAACAAAATACCTAGAACTGGGTATTTGCAAAAGCAGAATTTATTGCTTACTGTTTCAGACACTGGGAAGTCCAAAGTCTGGGGAACACATCTGATGAGGGTCTTCTTTGGTGGTGGCTTTACAGCAATGCAGGGGTCTCACATGGCAGAAAAATAGCAGAGCAGAGAGAGAGAGACTCTCATGTGCTATCATTTTAAAGCCCTCAGAACCAGACCCCTGACCGCCTTTATAAATCCATTCATTATGGCATGTTCCTACAATCTAATCACCCCACAAGGTCCCACCTTTCAATTGCCATAGTAGGATTTCCCATCGTCAACAGTTACAGGGGGAATTAAGCTTCTAATATATAAACTTCGGGAGACCCAATTCACTCCTCCCCTAGCTCCCAAAGTTCATGTCCTTCTTCTCTCAGGTAAATACCTTCATTCCATACACACAGTCTTAACTTGTTTCAGCTCAAAAGTCCAAAGTTCAAAGTCCCATCTGTGAAATCAAACAAGTTATCTACTTCCAAGATACAATGTTGGGACAAACATAGGGTATATATTCCCATTCACGAAGGGAGAAATAGGTCAAAAGAATGGGGTTACAGGTCCTAATCAAGTCCAAAATCCAGCAGGGCAGACATTAAGTCTCTAACCTGGTGAATCATGTACCTTGACTCCATGTTCGATGTCCTCTGCACACAAGTGTGGGGATTGGGTCCCCACATCCTTGGGCAGCTCCTCTTCTTGGCTTTCCTGTTCTCAGGCAGTGCGTTAGCTCTCACAGGCTGGAACTGCACACTGGTAGCTTCACAATTCTAGTGTCTCCGTGGTGGTCATGCTGGCAAGTCTCCAAGACAGGCACTGATGGGGTTTCTCTGGTGGAACTCCAACTCTACGTTTCTACTCAGCATTGCTCTAGCAAAAGCTGTCTTTGATGACTCTGCCCGTGTGTCACATCTCTTCCTGGGTCCTGAGGCTTTTCCAGATATCCTTTGAAATCAGGGTAGAGGCTCCCAATCCCCCACAGCTCTGGCATTTTGCAAGCATGCAGACCTAACACCGTGTGGATGCCTCCAAGGCTTCCAGCTTGTATTTTCCAAAGCTGCAGGTCCAGCCACACCTGGGGCCCATTTAGCCAAGGCCAGAGTAGCCAAATCAGCCAGGGCTTCCAGAAGTGGCCCTGGCCAGCAAACCTGTGGAGGGTGCCTCATACCTGTTCCCCAGGACCATTCTATCTTCCTAGGCCCCTGGGACTGTAATGGAAGGGTTGGCCCCAGAGGCATCTGCAATGCCTTCAGAGCCTTTTTCCACTTCTCTTCATAAGCCCTTTCTTTGTACTAATCTTCTTAGCATAATTGCATTTTTCTCTTGAAAATGCTCTCTGCTTCTCTACCACATGGCCAGGCTGCAAATTTTCCAAATCTTTATGCTCTTCTTCCTTTTTAGTTACACATTCTCACTTTATGCCATGCCTTTTCTGCCATAATTCAGTGTAGGCTATTTCAAATAGTCATGTGGCTTCTTGAAGTCTTTGTTACTTAGACATTTCTTCTGCCAAATACTCTCCATCAGCACCTTTAAGTTTCACATTCTATAAAAATTTGAATAGGTATGAATAGAATACAGCCAGATTCCTCGCCAGATCATAGCAAGGGTGATCTTTGCCCCAGTTTCCAATAAGCCCCTTCTTTTTGTACCTGAGACCTGCTTGGAATGGCCTTTACAGTCCATATTTCCATAAGCATTCTGGTCACTACCATGAACCAATCTCTAAAACATTCCGAACTTTCCCTGGTTCTTTTATCTTCTAAACTTTCACCAGCATCTAGGCTTTTTCTAGCCTGTTCCTCCAAATTCCTCCGGCCTGTCCTCAATACCCAGTTCCAAAACTATTTCCATATTTTCAAATATTTGTTATAAACAACATCCCACTCTCAGAACCAATTTTCTGTATTAGTCCATTTCTGCTGCTTATAACAAAATATCTGGAACTGGGTAATTGGTAAGAAAACAAAATTTATTGCTTACAGTTTCAGAGCTGGGAAATTCACAGTCCATGGAAACACATCCAGTGAGGTGACTTTCTTTGGTGGTGTCTTTAAAACATTATAGAGAACTCACATGGCAGAAAATGGTGGAGCAGAGAGACAGAGACTCTCATGTGCTATACCTTTAAAGCCCTCAGAACAACACTTCTGACCACCATTATAAATCCATCCACTACGGCATGGTCCTACAATCTAATCACACTAAGGCCCTACCTTTCAATTACCATAATAGGATTGCCCACCCTCAACAGTTACAGTGGGAATTAAGCTTCTAATACATGAGCTCTGGAGAACACAAATCAATCAATCCACAGCAATAGTATTCCTCAAAATCTAATTGGCTTAAAAATAGAGTTACCATATGGCTCACCAATTCGACTCCTAGGTATATACCTAAGAAAAATAAAAGTGTTTTTGTTTGTTCACACAAAAACTTGTACACAAAATTTCATAGCAGTATTATTAATAATAAGAAAAAAATTGAAAACAATCCAAATGTTCCTCATCTGGTGAATAAACAAACAAATCTGGTATATTAAAGCAGTGGAAGATTATTCTATAATAAAAAAAGTTCTAAAATACTGATACATTCTACAATATAAATAATTCTTGAAAACAGTATACTAGGTTAAAGAAACCAGACACAGAAGGCCATATACTGTATGGTTAGATTTATATGAAATGTCTAACGTACTCAAATCTGTAAATATAGAAAATATATCAGCAGTTTATTAGGTTAAAGAGGTAAGGGGTGAGGTGGAGAGTGACTGCTAATGGGTATAGGGTTTATTTTGGAAGTGAAAAAAAATGTTCTAAAATTAAATTGTGGTGATGGTTGCACAACTCTATGATTGTCTGAAAAGTTGTTGAACTGTACTCTGTAAATGGATGAACTGTATGGTATGGGAGTTGTTTTTCACATTTCCTCCATCATTTTTTCTCCTTAGCTTAAAAATCATATTACTGTTTGGGACTATACATCTTGTTTAATTTCTTTGTGATCCTTAGCAATAATATATATACCTATGTATCTTTTTAAGTTTTCATGAGTATGCAGTCATTTTATTTTTCTTTTCTCTATTTTTTTTTTAATCTCATGACCTCAGAGTGCTTTGACAAATTTATAATTTTATAGGTATAACTATGCATTAGAAAACTTGGGGGGGGAGAAGGGTTTGAGATATATTGCATGATACAGCCTTGTTACTTTGAAATAGCGTTGTCTCCTGAACTCCTAAGTTCAGTATGTTGAACTCTATAAAAAGCAAATTAACCTAAAAATAGGAACAGAGCATCAAGAAATTGTTCAGAATTGCTACTTATGTTTACATTCTGTACTAGCAAAGGGATAGGGAAATTGTGGAAAGATGTAATAGGTTCTGTTTCTTATAACAAAACAAAACAAAAGCAAACAAAAAATAAACCAAGAATCTTTGGTAAAAATTGCATGTCAAAACCAAGCACCAACAATTGCATGTTACTTTTCATCTTAACAGCCTGCCTTTACTATACCTAACTTGTAGAAAACTGGTCAGAAGTTTATTGAGTTGAAAGATTATTCATATAAAGTATATAGGAAGATACACAAAATACTAAATGATGTTGAAATCTTTATGCATGCACAGAATAATGTACAAATAAAAAATAATAATTCTTATTTTCTGTGTATAGCAGTTTTATTATTTTTATTTTATGTCACCTCTTAGCTTCAAGTCTAGGAGTTAATGCTTTTGAATGTTATTAATTATATATTAAGATGTATTATGTTCTCTTATTTTGTCTACTGGTAATTTAAAGGACCATCAGGGCTTATACAACCTAGAAATATGAATCAAGGAGTGCTTTTCTGTGTGGCATATTTATAATTGTAGACTTTTGCATTATGCAGGTTTCCTCCGAAACAATTATTGTGTTCATTTTGTGCTTTTGCCTTTTCATAGAACTGCTGCATTTCATTAACAATTAAGGTCATGTTCTGGTTCACTCCAAGTACACTCCTTTGCCCCTGCCCCAGATCCTAGTATGCTATTAATAGTGCCAGCTCTGGTTAATGTTTATATCAGAGTTGAGAAGTGATATTACAGTGAAGTACAAATTAAAGCCTGATAAATTGCTGCTGCCAACCATTATACTGGGTCACTAATACATTCTTCATTTATTTCAATGGGTCATATTAACAAGGCTGCATGCCGCATTATCGTAAAAGGTGGACCAGGCTGTCAATTCTGATTATTGTTAAAAAAAAAAAGCAAAAAACAGCATTTCTAAGAAGGCTTTGCTAAAAGACAACGCATCTATTGCTAAGTAGTAGTTTAAATGCATGTAATTATTGGACATTTTTTTGTAGGCTGTTAGAAGCTTCTGTCAATAAAAATATTTTTTTTTAATTTCTCCCTTTTATTTATTTTTTTCTTTTCAGTTGAATTTATCCACAGAAGTAAATGTCTTTATGTTTAATATGGAAGCTAAATAGACAAAAAAAAAGAAACATTCTTGCATTCCAATATCTTCTTGAGAAACTAAGCTTGCTTAATTTTAAATACCCATAAAGGAAATTACTACCCTGGAGGGCACTGTGTAAATCAAGCCCAAGTTTAGGCAATTTATCCTTCACATTAAATATTTAAAAAAAGAGAGGGAATGACCTAAAGTCATTTGTGCTGCGGAAGATCAGAGCCCAGAATTTTTTTTTTATCTAGTTCATTGTATTTCGGTAATGGTGTCTATCTCCTGGAACACAGGTGAAAATTGTATTTAATAACTCATTGTTTATTTCTGAATAATATGAGCAGAAAATCACAGTGATTATGTCATTATTTCCACAGAAAAAGAACATCACATCACATTTTTCTGTTGGCTGACTCAGGAGAATGGTGCATGAGTTATAAACCATCTCTAGATTAAAAATTTTAAAAAGATGATTTTCCAATCAAGTCATTCTTAATCAAATAACCATCCTTTATTAAATAATGCTTTTTTTTTTTTTTTTTTTTTTTTTTTTTTTTTTTACCAAAATTAGGTGTACCTAAGAAGTCTAAAGCATTAAAAGATACTGTTGGAAAATAAGTAATTGGATGTTAACATTATGCCCTAACTTCTTCAACTGTGAATAAGCCTTTTTATGGCACTGTGATTTTGACATACATTTAATTATTACTATCACTTTGTAGGACACCTGTATTTTATTTATTATATACAATATATTTAGTTTTGTAAAGATCAAGATGGAGACAAGTTGGTAAGAGTAGTTGTCTTATTCATGGTCATTATATTAATTAAGGCAATCAGTTTAAATTGCAGAATGTTTAACAATATAAGTATAACAACTTTCCATGTACATAAAGTTTTTATTATATATTTTTAAATGGATGTTTTATTTTAGTATAATTTACATAAGAAAGTTTAAAATTGTAAATATACAATTTGATATATACCAGATCAATAAATAGAATGATACCAAATTGCCCAAAATTTCTTATACCCCCTAGTATTTCCCATTCCCCAACCACTAGCAACTTCAAAACTAAACCATTTTCATGACTTCTGACAACTGGTTTTACCAGTTTTAACTGTATATAGATGAATTTATTTAATATAGATTCTTTCATGCTCCTCATTTTGTGATATTTATGCACATGTTGCTTAAAGCTGTAGTTTGTTCACTGTTATTGCTATGTACTACTCCATTGTATGAACATATCCCAACGCATTTATCTTCCACCTTGATGTGCAGTAGCTGCTTATTATAGAGCAGGAATTCTCATCCAATTTTGCCTGTCTTTTGAGCCTGTACTATTTCTACTGCACTTTTAAAATTTTTTTAATAAGTTGGACATGGTGAAATATTGTGTTCCAGGTATTGCAAATTTCACATAAGAAAATATATATGAGCACAATAAAATTTTACTAAACCACATAAAAGGTTTGAGGCCTAATTTTTTTGTAAAAATCTAAATATTCAAATAGCTGGTGTTCAGACACCACTTTTATTGTAATTTTTTCTATATTATATTTTTGTTCGAAAATATACACATTCTTGATTTTAAAATATTTTGGTATATATGATGTGAATATATACTATAATTCTCTATAGTCCCTCTATGTTAACAACTTTAGGATGTTGAGTAGTAGAGTTATTTTATTTCTTTTTTTGTCTTTATAATAACTTATATGTTATCAACCATTGATAAACTCCTGGTAATTGTGGGCCTGGCACCAAGTCACAGGTAAATGGGACCATCTCCTTAAATCCCTTAGTGCCCAACTATTTGATAAGATTTTGATTATCTACCAGAAAATCAGCATATCTCAAGGACTATCATGGGATGTTAGCAGATGACTCATGAATCTATTTAACTTAAAAAATACTTATTCATCTAATAATTTAAAGACTTGGGCAATCTTTGTCCAAAGTCATGAGACTATTTCTTTCTTTCTTTTTTTTTTTTTATTGTTCATTATTTGAAAGAAATTTACCATAAAAAGAGTAAATTCAAAAATGTTTCATATTCTCTCTGTGATATTGAATAAGGTCCATAGGAATGACTGATTATCAAAGGAGGACACACTACCTGGAAAACAAAATAAAATAAAGGAAATTGTGTTGGCTTACTATTAAGACATTTAGAGCAATGAATAAACACTGTGGACCTAGGAAATATAATTTCTTACTTGTCATCAACATAATATTACTTCTACTTCTTGATCACTCATTCCAATTTAGAAATGTAGGAAAGGTGATCATTAATCACAATTTGTTTTATTTGTATAATAACAACACATAAAATGTCCTTACAAGAAATACAGAGAACACGTATTGTGTATGTTTTCAATATGATTCATTAATTTAACTCGTTCTCATTTTTTAAGTATCACAATGCTTGCATATTTCCAATTTAATTTTTCAAATGAAGGGCAAGAAATTTTTTTTAAAAAGCTCTTATTATTATCGCATTCCCCTCTCCCATTTTTTCCCTGAATTTACACGGAATCTGGGTCATTAATTATATTTAGAATAAAACAGAAAAAAAAAACTTTTTTACTTATTAAGGATATATATGATATCAGTAATAAAATTAAACGTGTGACAAAAGTGCACAAATCTATCCAAACAAGGACAGATAGATATCTCACTATCATTTGTATTCCTTATTCACAGCATTCAAAAAGAAAATCCTGTTTTATCACTTGATTTATGTAATGAAATTGATATTGCTGCCACTAGTTAATTGTGTGTGGGGGGTGAGGGAGTGGTATAAACATGTGTGTACATATACAGAATTTAAGAACAAAACATGGAAATAGCACAACTTGTATAATTATAATTTTGTAAACAGTAGCAGAACAGGCAGTATACAAAGGAACGTGTTTGGGGGTTTAAATCCTGTTTCAACCACTTACTAGAACTATTTCCTTGGGAAAGTTACTAAAGCACTCCGTGCTTTGGTGAAGGTGTAAATAGACCTTACCCCACAGTTTCACACTGAGAATTAAATGTGATAGTGTATAAAAAGGGGTTAGAATTGTGCCTGACACTTATCACCAATATTATTGTACCTTAACTTACCAAAAGAGATGATATAAGAAATCAAAAAAGGAAAGAACAGATGCTTGCATGTTCACATCCTTTGTTTTCTCCCCTCCTCCCTGGTCTCTTTCACTGGTTTTTCATGCCTCTTCAACTCTGAAGTTTTGTGGATACCATCACCATCTCGTCGGTCTTTCCATTTAACTCATTCTCTCTGTCTTTCTTATTCAGCCACATGTTTTATCTACCACCCATCTATTCAATAACACATGAGAGAATGCAATAATACAGGGTGTGGGACTACCAAGGACACAGTAGTAGATAGGACTTCATTAAGTTATGGTTTAGAATAAAGACATAAAATAAGCATGAAAGCAGTGTGTGCTATGGGAACATTAAACATAAGGATCTAACCCATCAGAGAATGGAATACTTCCATGTGAAATTCATAGTTAAAATTATGTCGTAAATGATAAGCAAATGATTGCCTAAAGCAGCTAGAGTTGGAAATAATTTTCTAGGCAGAAGGAAGAACAGTTGTAAAAACGTAGAGGCAGAAAAAATGGGACATACTGGAGGAACATAAATAGGCCAAGGTAACTGGGAAGGGATTTCTAGCAGGGATATACTGCATTGTCTTAGAGAGACAGGCACAGGGTCCTCTCGGCTATTTTAAGCCATTTGTAAGGTTGTAAGAAAAATAAAAAAAACACTTGAATGATGTTAAGGTATAAAGTGGAATGTGGTTTGAAAGACTACTCTTAGTGTGTAAGATGGAGTGGGACAGGCATGGAGACCAGTTTGGAGTGCAGGCTAGAGACTAGTATAGAAATAAATAAATATCTATTGGGTGGCAACTTGTGCCAAGAACTGTTTTAGGCACTGAAGGACTATAGCAATTATTACTTTTATAAAAGTTTTTGTAGTGCAATTAAGCAGAAATCACTAATTAAGTACCCAAACAAACAAGTTTACTTCAAATAATGATGTATTACATAAAGACAATAAAAATAATTTTACTTAATAAAAAGTGTCAGAAAAGAAAGAGAAGACGTGATATTTTAAAGAATGTGGTCTGGTTTTGCCTACTTGACCGATAATATCTGAGTAGGCCTAAACAATAAACACCTAGAAAAAGGTGCTGCCAGATGGAATGGTGACAGCCATACACCTGAGGTAGGTAGGAAAGAACATAAAGTGTCCAAAAAATGGAAGGAAGACACAAGTGATTGGATCATTGTGAGTTAAGGTGAAGGTTGGTAAGAGGTCCAAGAAGTAAGCAGAGATGATTGTGCTTGAGTTGTGACTATTTATGACAGTAGCTTACTCTGGCCAGATGTGAGAGATTTGGGAGGCAAAGTCAATGGGACTTAGTAATGGGTGAGGGAAAAGAAGTCAAGAATAACTCAGGTTTCTTACAAGAGAACATAGGTGGTCATTTCTACGGCAGGCAACATAGAAGAAAAAAAGTTTAAAAGGGAAGAATACAGTGCAATTTGGGATGGTTGAAGTTCTGCTGCATGCTATCCATGTAAATAAATACCTGAAATAGGAAAATTTAATATGTGGGTCTAGAGTTTAGAAAAAAATAGTAAGATCCATCCCATAGGATGAAGAACACAGAAAGTGGAGAGGTTACTTAACTTGCCCCAAAATGCAGCTATTAAGTGGTAGAGAAAAGATAAAAACAATGTTTTCCTGATTTTGGAATTAGGTCTAACACTACTAGTCTTCATTCTGCTACCTAGCTGTTTTCTGAAGACTCACTTCACCTGCTAAGACTAGTCTCATTTAGCAGATGATCACAATACCACATGCACTGCCTGCATCTGCAGGATTTGTGAAGATGGAGGGTGCACTAAAACATGAGTCAATATGTGAAACAGCTCTTTATTCACATAAAATGTTAAATGAATAAAATATATAATTGCCACAGATATTATTTCATTCAATGATTTACTTTTTGTGCTTAAAGATATTAGATTTATGTCACTATTACATGTATATTTATTAATTTACACACACAGAATCATATGAAATAAGCCGTTCTTGTAGATAATAATCATATAATTTTATTTGTATTATGTCATTCATTACAAGTGAAATATACCAACCTTTCCTCTCTACCCCTCTTTCTGACTGACTGCCTTGCTGTCTTCTTTCTTTCTGTCCTTCATCTCTTATTGTATTTATTTCATCCTGTCTTCTCCTCTATTATTCATTTAAGTATTCATTTATTTAGTACCAGCTCTGCTGAGGCAGCCTATCATAATGATTAAAACTTTAAAGCCAGGCACCAAGGAAAAATTCCGAAAGGATTTTGTTGCTATGTCTTGGTTGCCCATCTCTTCAGTGGGAATGACAATACCTACCTCCTGGAGCTGCTCCGTAATGGAATGAGTAAAACACAGAACAGAATCTGGCACACAGTTAATGTAAAAGTAAGTGTAGCACCTTGTTATTCCTTGCTGGAACTGTGAGAGATATGAATAAGTCAAGAGGAATAAAATAATGAATGCCCCCTGCTAAAATGTCTAATAATCCAAGGTCTGTGGAAGCAAAGGCAGTCAGACATGAAAACTAATTACAATAATAATAAATGTGGTATATGATTACCAATGTAGCTAAGTATCGCAGTAATGTAGAAGAGGAGCTGTCTGATATCACGGGAAATGCTTCACATTAAATAAATATGTTTGGCTCTATGTGGTAGACTGCAGCTATTGTTTGATCTGATTCAATTAGAGTTCCTTTGTGAGTACAGAACTAGAAACTGGTGTTCCCCTACATGACTACCATGGAATATAGCCTAAGGCAAACTGGCAATACATTTAATTTTGTCTTTGTATCCATTTATGTGTCAATAGGATTGTCAACATGGTACATATAATTCCATAGTTAAATTTAAAATAACATCCGTAACTAAATAGTTGATAGGACAAGACAAAATGCTATTGACACACCTAGCAGGAGTTCTTATCCTATGGAACAGGCCTGCTGTGATTGGATTCAGGGAGGGTTTCCTAGAGGAAGTAATGGTTAATCTCATACCTGAAATATCAGCTGATGTTAACCATAGGATGTCAGTCTGGGTTTTAGAGAAGAATTTTACTGGTTTTAAAATAAATCCCTTCCTCTGAAATTATTTTGGAATTTAGTATTTTTATATTGGTGTGCCGGTTACAGCCATGCAATGAAGAGATAGCCTCATTAGTTTTAAAGGTTTACATGAAATCATCAAATATCAATCTGTTTGCATTTATAGTAGAGTTGGTCTATATTTGAAGTTTTTGCATATGATCAATTTAGATACAGTATTCTTATATAAAATGTTAAACTTCTAATTCAATCCAACAAAATAATGAAATATTTTTTGAGAAAATAGTAAGCAGATTCAAGTTTATTTTTTAAAGTTATAAAATTTAGGAGTACCTTTTAAATCTAAACATTTTTTTCTAAAGAGTAAGTAAGTTCTCCACATACTTCTTTGAAGCATCACAATGTTTGAAATGATACTCCTGATTAAGTATATTAAGTAATCTATATTACTATAGAACATGAGATCCCATCCTTCCTATCTCTCTACTACTTTGTATTCATTGACCAACCACTTCCTGTTCTCCTTTCCCCACTTATCCCCAACAGTCTTTGGTAATAACAAGATCAACTTTTTTTAGATTCCACATATGAGTGAGAACATGTAGTATTTCTCTTTCTATCCCTGCCTTCTTTCACTTAACATATTTTTTTCCAAGCTAATCCATGTTGCTGCAAATGGCAGAATTTCATTCTTTTTCATGGCTGAGTAGTATTCCATTATACACACACACACACACACACACCACATTTTCTTTATCTAATCATCCATTAAAGGACAGTTAAGTTGGCTCCAACTCTTGGGTATTGTAATTAGAGCTGCAATAAAAATGAAAGTACAGGTATCCATTTAAATTATTGATTTCCATTCCTTTAGATATATACCCAGTCATGGAATTGTTGGATCATATGGTAAATCTAGATGTAGTTTGAGAAATCTCCATACTGTTTTCCATAATGGCTGTGCTAATTTACAGTCCCACCAATAACACATGACAGTTCCCCTTTCTCCTCATCCTTGTCAGCATTTGTTATTTTCTCTCTTTTTGACAATAGCCAGTCTAACTGTGATGAGATGATATCTCAATATGGTTTTGACCTGTATTTCTCTAATGATCAGTAATGTTGAGTATTTTTTCACAAACCTGTTGGCTATTTGTATGTCTTCTCTCAAAAAAAGAGATATTAATCTTTTGTCATATTCCTTTGCCCATTATTTATATATTTTTATTACTTTTTTTTCCCTTTGTGAAACATAATTGATTATACATACTCATGGGGTACAGAGTTGACTATCAGTATTTGTGTACAGTATGTGATGATTAAGTCAGGATTAGTAGAATATTCATCATTATAAAACATAATTATTCTTTTTGTTCATTACTTATTTTCTCCCTAACTCCCCACTCCCTCCACCTTCCCACCCCTAATAACCATAGTTCTGTTCTCTCCTTCTGCAAGTTCAACATATTATTGTGGTTATTGTTTTGTACATTGTTTGTTTTATTCTTTCTTCCTTCTTTCCTTCCTTTCTCTTTCTTTCTTTCTTTCCTCCTTCCTTCCTTCCTTCCTTCCTTCCTTCCTTCCTTCCTTCCTTCCTTCCTTCCTTCCTTCCTTCCTTCCTTCCTTCCTTCCTTCCTTCCTTCCTTCCTTCCTTCCCCTCCCTCCCTCCCTCCTTCCTTCCTTTTTAGTGCCCACTTATGTGAGGACATGCGGTATTTCGCTTCTGAGCCTGGCTTATTTCACTTAGCATTTTTTTCTCCAAGCTCATCCATGTTGCTGCAAATGGCAGAATTTCATTCTTTTTTATGGCTGAGTATGTATATCACATTTTCCTTATCCTGTTGTCCATAGATGGACATTTAGGTTGGCTCCAACACTTAGTTTTTGTAAATAGAGCTTCAATAAACATGGGAGTGCAGGTTATCCCTCCAACATGATAATTTCCATTCCTTTGGGTATATATGCAGTGGTGAGATTGCAGATTGTATGGTAGTTCTATCTGTATTTGTTTGAAAAACATCCATACTACATTCCTTAATGGCTATACTAATTGACGTTTCAATCAACAAAACAAAAGAGTTCCCTTTTCTCCACATCCTCACCAGAATTTGTTATTCTCTGTCTTTTTGATAGTAGCCATTCTAACTGGGATAAGATGATATTTCAATGTGGTTTTAATTTGCATTTGTCTGATGATTAGTGATTTTGAGCATTTTTTTTTTTTTCATGTACCTGTTGGCCATTAGTATGTCTTCTTTTGAGAAATATCTATTCAGCTCCTTTGCCCATTTTTTAATTGAATTATTATTATTATTTTTACTGTTAAGTTATTAGAGTCCCTTGTATATTCTGGCTATTAATCTCCTGTCATATGTACAGTTTACAAATATTTTCTCCCATTCTGTAGGTTGTCTTTTTTGCTCTGGTGTTGGTTCCTTTGCTGTGTAGAAGTTTTTTAGTTTTATATAATCCCATTTTAAAATTTTTTCTTTTGTTCCCCATGCTTCTGAAGTATTACTCATAAAATCTTTGCTCAGACCTAGGTCCTGAAGTGTTTCTCCTGTGTTTTCTTCTAGAAGTTTTTTTTTTAGTTTTAGGTCTTACATTTAAGTCTTTAATCCATATTGAATTGATTTTGGTATAAAGTGAGAAATAAGAGTCTAGTTTCATTCTTCCACATTTGGATCTAAAATTTTCTCAGTAACATTTATTGAAGAGACTGTCTTTTACCCCAATGTGAGTTCATGGCTCCTTTGTCAAAAATCAGATGGCTATAAGTAAATGGATTTATTTCTGAATTCTCTATTTTGTTCCTATATGTCTGATTTGATGCCAGTACCATGCTGTTTTAATTACTATAGATTTGTAGTATATTTTGAAATCAGGAAGTGTGATACCCCTGGCTTTATTCTTTCTTCCTTTGATTTCTTTGGATGTTTGTAGTCTCTTGCTGTTTCATATATATATATATATTTTTTTTTCTATTTCTGTGGTGTATCTTATTTGTAGTTTGATGGAGATTGCATTGACTCTGTCAATCGCTTTGGGTAGTATGGTCATTTGGATGATATTGATTCTTCACATCAATTAAGATGGAAGGAACATCTTATCTTTTTTGTGTGTGTCATCTTTAATTTCTTTTCTTTGTTGGGAGACTTTTTATTACTGTTTCAAACTTGTTATTTGTTATTGTCTATGGAGGCTTTCTATTTCTTCTTAGTTCAGTCTTGGTATGTCATATGTGTCCAGGAATTTATCCATTTACTTTAGGTTTTCATATTTATTGGTTTATCGTTGTTCCTAATAGTCTCTGATGATCCTTTTTATTTTGCTGCTATCTGTTGTAAAGTCTCCTTTTGTATTTCTGATTTCATTTATTTAGGTCATTTCTCTTTTTTTCTTGGTTAGTCTGGCTAATGGTTTGTCAACTTTATTTATCTTTTCAAAGAACCAACTTTTCATTTGATAAATCTTTTGTAATATATTTTCAGTCTCAATTTCATTTATTTCTGCTCTGATTTTTATTATTTCCTTTCTTCTACTTATTTTGGATTTGTTGCTGCTTTCCTAGGTCCTTGAGGTCCATTGTTAAGCTGTTTATTTAAAATCTTTCTATTTTTTTTTTATTAAAGCATTAATTGCTATAAATTTTCCTCTGGATACTGCTGTGGCTATATACCATAGGTTTTGGTATGCTGTGTTTCTGTCTTCATTAGTTTCAAGAATTTTTTTTATTTTCCTCTTTATCTTTTCTTTGTCCCATTGGTCATTTAAGATCTGTTGTTTAATTTTTTATATATATTTATGTAGTTTTGCAAGTTTCTCTTATCATTCATAGGTTTCTAGTTTTATTCCATTACTGTCAGAAAAAATATGTAATATGATTTTGATTTTTTTTTAACTTATTGAAAAGAATGTGTATCCTGCAGCTGTTGGTGAAATGTTGTGTATGTATGTGTTAGCTGGTCTGCCAAGGGCAGAGCTGTTGAATTGCAGTCAGGATGTGGGCAAGGCCACTAGATGGGGCTGCAGTGAGGGGGCCCATCTGGCCACTTATTAGGTGGTGGGCAGGTTCCCTAGGCAAGACTGCCATGAAGGAACCTGATTAGCCACTTCTTTGGTGGTGAACAAGGCTGCTAGGTATGCCTGCAGTGAGGATTCCTTCCAGCCTATTCTGGGATTGTTGGCAAGGCTGCTAGGTGGGACTCTTCAGGATGAAACTGCCTCTCTGGGAGGGCATGGATGCACTTTATTTCCACTGGCCCATAGGCAGATTCATTAGGGCAGAGAACTATGAGCTGTTTTTCCTGGTTGAGGGCTTAGGTGCACACAACTCAGTCAGCTGGTGGGATTAGGGGGTAGGGAGAGGAATGGGGGTTGGTCTGCCTGAGTGGCATCTGCTTATCTGATCTCTGGCCAGGGATGTGGGGGTGCATCCTAGGTTAGCCTCCCCAGGCTGAAGAATTAGGATAACAGCCACTGTGAGCCCAGGCTTCAAGCCACTGGGATTCAACCATAGTAGCCTCTCCTGTGAGTGTGTTGGGCAGAAGGCAGAATCTTGAGACTGGGGAAGCACTGTGGCTACTGGTCCCAGGACAGAGCACATTCCTAGCAATGGATCTGTTTTCAAGATGGTGCCATCCTGCAACAGCTTGTGTCATGACTGTGGGGATGTGGAGTATACAGTTTCTGATACTGTTCTAGAGCAATGCAGTGCATATATTCTAGGCTGCACCCCACCCTTGGCTCTGGGTTTGTCCTGCCAAAGGATCTGTTGGCCTCTGTGGTGGGGGTAGGGGTTGGTGTGAGTACTCTGTCTACTTTTTTTTGCTGAAGGGGAAAATTCCCCCTGCTCCAGTCCCAGTGTTGGAAACATGGCAGCTGAGGTCATGTGCCTCTCTCTTCTCTCTGTGCTGCCATCCTGGGCTTTCTTGTTCCACAGGGATATCACCAGTCACCTGCTGCACTCCTATGCTACTCTGCCAATGTTCTCATCAATATTTTGCTGTCTGTTAGTTGTTCTGGTCCTTTTCTGTGGGACGAATGCACCCTGGGCACCTCTAGTCCCACATCTTGCCCCTCCTTCCCCCGATAATATATTCCTTATAGCAGCATATAATCTTTCTTGTAAGTAGCTAACTTCACATTTTTTCAATGTGCAAGTAAAATAAATTAATGCCTTTATAAATAATCTTTATTGAAACTTGAAGGGGTCTAAGGACTTGAAATATGACAATAATTTGTTATTGTTATTGATAACTTGTGTATTGAACTTCAATAGAACTCATAATTCATTTGATCCATATATGCCATCTATTATTTTTGTAAACAACATTAAAAACACACATGATCTGAAACTTTCTTTTAGCACATTTTGTATTAATTATTTTTTAGCATCATAGTGAATTCAAGGATCTGGCCTTTTTACCATCCTTGATATGGTAAAACCATCCTTGATGGTTTCAGTCATCTGTGAAACCATCATTGATTTTTTTACATAACCAATGTTTTCAAGCCATGATTATTTCATCTTCCAATACCTGGAATAGTTCACTCAGGCAAGAGGCCTAATTTCTTCAGTAAAGATAATGTATGCTATCACAATCATAACCAGTTGTGTTATCCCGTATGGCTTTTGACAGTGTAATATCACACTGAAATATTTGAAATATTTGAGAGGTAAGCAAGAAAATTTCAGTCATGAGTGCTTGCCAATGCTTTCAATCTAACTCTAGCACCATTTATTTTCTTATGTTGCTGTCTAAAAATTTTTTTCAAGTGCTTCTCATTTGCTTTGTATTTGAGCTGTCAGGTGATCTTTTATTCTCATCCCTATGTTTTTAACATTTTTATTATGTATATTTTTTTTTGTAAAATGTGGATGGCCAAAAGAAATAAAATATTTAAAAATACTTTTTAAATTTAGATGATTTTTAATGCCTATCCTAGATTATATAATTTATTTGAAGTTTAATTAATTATATGATACTGTGGTAGTAAATTTATATACCAGACTATAGGTTACAAAATTCTATTATTTATGTAATACTTAAAATAATGTATTTTCCAGAAAACTGTGAATTGAAGATATTTTACCTCACAAAAGAAATGCAAGTTATGATGGATTAGCTCTTCTCTGTTGCTTATAACAGAATACCTGAAACTGGGTAGTTTATAAACAAGTAAAATTTATTTCTTTCAGTTTTAGAGGCTAGGGAGTCCAAGGTCCAGGGGATACATTTGGTGAGGGCTTTCTTCTGGATGGTGTTTCCCTGCAGCAACTCAGGGTCTCACATGGCAAGAGAAATGGGCTGAGCACGAGAGCTCACCTTCTTACTTGCTCTTCTTTTAAAGCCATCAGAACCACACCCATGACAAAATATTAAACCATCAACTCCTTACTCCATGAATGGATCAATCCAATTACAGGCACAGTCTTTGGGATCCAATTCCCTCTTAAATGCCTCACCTTCCACCACCACATTGGGGGTTAAGTTTCAACATGAGCTTGGATGGACATTCAAACCACAGCATGTAAGTAGAGCCAGGTTCAGGATTCAAACAGCCATGGAGTATCCATCACCTTATCTAGATTAATTATTTTAGATCGTACACTTGAAACTTGGGATTGGAAATATTTCTAAGTAAATTTTCTACAAAATAAAACAATACAGCATTTATTTCAAAGTGTGCTTGTAGAGCAGCAGTAATATAAATATGAATTTAGAGTCTAATATTTTATTATAAATATTTCCTATAACAATTAAACAATTAAATTGTTATGATTTATTTTGTTTAATAATATACTTTAAAAACACTTATTTCTCTTGTATTGGTAAATTTGAGTTCACAAAAAATTTTTCAGTATTCCACTCCTTTTTGTACTACAGAGTTATTTATCAACATTTACCTTCTTAGCTGAAAGCTAATTTGTTAATTTTCAGAAAAATAAGTCTTGATTTTTAAAAACAATGGAATAATGTTGCAGAGAACTTTTAAGTTTTATCACCCAAAAACTGACAAATAGTTTTAAAAGTTTTTATACTGCTTTGAAAGAAAATTATTTTTGTTTAATATGTAAATACAATAGTACGTAGTTATTTTTCCTAGGATAAAAGAAAATTACATACACGTATATTACTTAACTGGTTCACCATGCAAAAGCAAATAAATTATTAAATTTCTTTATGCAATTTCTTTTGTATGGTAGGAGAAGTCAATGGCCTAACTACTTGAAGCTCCACTTGCATGAATGAATATCTGAACTGAATTGATTAGTTGTTGAACCAAAAGCAATTCAAACACTCTTTCAGCTACATACATTGAATACCTACTGTAAAAGAAAAATTGCATTAGACATTAAAAATGGCAAGGAAGACTTTATTCAAGATATTGCAATAGGAGTGAAGAATATTGAAATAAGGGAGAGAGACTGAATTCACCTCTGCTGAAACAAGGCAGGACTATTTTAAATGCTGAGGTGAGCTAAAGGAAAACTTGCTAGAGGATTTCCTTTAAGGGGGAGGTTTGATCAGTGTGATGGGGCCATCTGTGTTTGCTAATTGTTGCTTATAACAGTTAGTTAGGCTCCTATATTCCCACAGAGATCTGGAGATAGGGACACTTTCTTTCTTGAAGATTGCATTTCAGAGGGATAGCACCTGGGTTCTTGAGAAAGACATTTATGGGATGTAGGAGATTTACATCTCAAAGAGGAAGAGAAAGGCTTAGGCCTAAACTGCCTTCCAGTAATTCACCAAAAATACTAACACGAAGGGAAAGAGTCGAGGCACCCAGGACATGTTTTCTAGGCCTTTTAGAAAACATGGACTTGTCCTTTGGCCACATACATGTGAACTACAAGAAAGGTGATGCTGTAAACATCAAGGGAATGAGTCTTGTGAAAAAAAGAAATGCTACACAACTGTTACCATGGCAAAACTGGAAGAGTCTATAATGTCACCCAGCTACTGTTGGCATGGTAGTGAACAAACAAGTTAAGGGTGAGATTCTTGTCGAAAGAATTAATGTGCACACTGAGCACACTAAGCACTCTAAGAGATGACATAGCTTCCTTAAAGGTGTGACCAGTAGAAGGAAGCCAGAGAGAAAAGTACGTGGGTTCAACGGAAACTCCAGCCTGCTCCACCCAGAGCACGTGGTGAGAACCAGTGGAAAGGAGCCTGAGCTTCTAGAAGCTACTCCCTATGAACTTATAGCGTAAGTTCAACAACAACAACAACAACAAATTTTTTTTAAAAAGACCTCTGGACTGTAAAAATTTTTCTCTTAATTGAACTGAAGTGTGGTATCCCCTCCACAAAAGAAATATTTAAAGCAAGAAAGAGAAAAAAACAAAGAAAGAAAAAAATTACAGTTCAAAGATTTTAAAAGTAAATGTTGTAAGAAACGGTAGGTAGGTCAGGGGCCAATCATCAGGAAAAAGCCTGTGTAAAGTTTAATCACATTGAGGGAAACTTTAAGGCACTCTTGGTCACTAAAACTCATGGCACCTTGCAGAATAGACTCTGTCTATCCCTTGGCTTTAGAAGTATTGAGTGGTATTAAATAGTGTTACTGGCATCCAACTCTGTTCCTTGCATGGTGTTAACTGGAGACCTATGAGGCCACTGTTACTTCATTCTTGACTGTTGGAAGGTGGTACAGACACTGTAATCTAATATTCATAAATGCATGCACTCAAACACACACGAGTGCACACTCACATATGCACATATGTGTGAAACAAAGAGACTTAAAATTTTTTGTCATTTGTAATAAGGTATGTCTGACTTTTTTTCCATTGAGGGGAATGTACAGTGCAAGGATAATAAATCTATTACACATAGTACTGCTACATATACAGAAGATATTTAGGTATTATATGCAGATTGTCTATATTCTTTAGGCATGGATGCTAACTATGTATTTAATACCACATTTTCCCCTCATTGCTTAATGTAAGTCATTCCTATGTTAATTATATCCATTTATGCTGTAATCTTAAAATACATTCTAAAATAATAAGGAAAAGTCTACCAAAATATAAAACTTTTATGTGAAAAACTAAGTGTATTTATTAATCAAATAAGTTCTGCGAAGAAAATTATATTTCTAGATATATTTACTTTTCTAAACTCTGAGGACTTCCAGTTCAAAAATTTTCTTAATATTTAATTTAACTACTTCATTTACTCCTCACCAAATTAATAATAAAATGTTAAATAAAACATTGTAAAACAATAAAATAAAAACACAATATATATCTGTCTAACTTATCCCAAGAAAGATTTAATTAGTATGTGTTTTGACTGTATTCACATAAATTTCACTGGAGTGGTGATTTAAATATACTTAACGACTAAAACACAATATATATTTTTAACTGTAAAAATACGATTCCTCTGTCATAACTTCTATCCCAAGAGAATAATTTTTGCAACTTTAAAAATATTTTCTAATTAGCAATAGATATTCCTTTAAAAGTGCAGATGGATTCCTTGATTCCTTATTTACAATCAAACCTTCAAGACTTGTAAAAATATAGCCATATAGTGCAATAACTGTAGGAAGCAAATGAAGTTAGCAGATTTCTCAAACAGTAATCTGGGCCAGTGGTTCCAAAGCGGGTAGAATATGCACACCAGGAGGTGCAAAATAGGACGCACATGTCCTATTTTGGAGGCAGGAAAAAATATTATGCTGTAGGCAAAGGTTATTGAATAACTGTAAACCTTGCCAGTTTTGTATTTTAGAAAGAGTGCATTGGCGTCCACATGGAGCACTGAATTACATGACAGAGACAGAGGAATCAAAGTTGGAGGGGGGCTTCTGAGAAACATTAATGACTAAATGATGACAATAGCAATGAATTTTGGGCAGGGAGGGAAGGTTTGAGATACAGTAGTTCCCCTTTATCTGTGGTTTGGCTTCCTGCAGTTTTGGTTACCTGTGGTGCACCAAGCTTCAAAAATATTAAATGGAAAATTCCAGAAATAAATAATTTGTGAATTTTTCAAGGTTTTGAGTAGCATGATGACATCACACTCCATCCAGTTCAAGGACATGGGATCATCATTTTGTACAGCATATCCAGGCTGTATATATTACCCGTTCATTACTGCATAGGAAAAAAAAAAAACATAGTGCATTAGGGTAAGGAACTATGCACAGCTTCAGGCATCCACTGGGAGTTTTGGAACTTATCCCCAGTAGATAAGGGGGAGCTATTTTATATGAAGGAGTTAGTATCCACTGTGAACATTTGCATGTGAGAGAAAAGGAAGAGATGTTGTAGATGACTTACAAGTGTCTGAATATTTGCCATGGGCCGTGAAGGGGAATCCCAAAATAAAAGCAAATTTTAGAGAGTGAAATGTTTCACTGTTGAGCAACTTTTGTTTAAGGTGCCTGCCTCCACCTACTGAAGTCAGATAGTTCATAGTAAAAATATGGAGTTGCCATGACCAGGATATATTATCTTGGTCAATTTACTTAATATCTTTGAGTCTCCGTTCCCTTGATTAGAATGGAGATTGTAATAGCTAATTTATACAACTGTTTTCAGGATTGAATCCATTAGCAAAAGCTATCTTTTCTTAGGCACCAAGCTTTACCTCTTTGGCGTTTCTAGGGCTTAGTGAATAGTTCTGTTAATGCATTAAATTCAGTGTTCTTCTATCTTGTTAATAAAGTGGTTTATATCCATATGAGGAGACTGCTATTTAAGAATACAATCCTTTTAGGAGAGTGACGGTACTTCTTATGAGAGTAACAGGTCTTAAGGTTCTGATGGGTGATTTGAAGAGTGGCATGGGTCCCCAGAGAGCTCTCTTGCCCAACTCAGAAAAGCAGTTTTTTTTCAATTAGATATTAAAAGAAATATAAATACAACCATTAAAAAAAGCTCATTTCGGGCCGGCCCGTGTGGTTCTGATAACACCAAGGCCCTGGGTTCGTATCCCATATAGGGATGGCTGGTTTGCTCACTGGCTGAGCGTGGTGCTGACAACACCAAGTCAAGGGTTAAGATCCCCTTACCGGTCATCTTTAAGAAAAAAAAAAAAAAGCTCATTTCAATTTAATAGATACTTAGGGAAAATGACAACTTATTTAGGAACATATTTAGAAACATAAATTAATTATTAATTAACAACTTCTGTATCTTAATTAACACATCTGATGTTATTCAATGTATTTTGTAGCAAAGTACTGATGCTGAGTGCTAATTATTGCATTTTGAGGTACTGATAAATGAATAACCCTGGCCCATCTGCTTAAGGCTGAAAAGAACAATCTTCCTTTTATGTACTAAGAGGGCATTTGTGCAGAGGTCAGTCACCCAAAGGACAGAAGGTGATACACAAGGATTACACATGTTAATAGCAAGCCACATGCAGGCTCTAGTGTTATACTGTCTGCGTTGGAATCCTGATCCCATTGCTTCCTCACTGTGTGAAGATGGGCAAGTCACTGCTTTTCTCACTTTTTCTTACTTGTAAAAGGGAATAATTCCAGATTATCGGGTAGAGTGGTTATAAGTAACTAATACTATGTGGTAAATGCGTGCATAACCTTATGCAACTTGCCTGCTATAGAGAAAAAGGAAGAATTGGTAAAAGGACACGAAAATCAACTACATTGTATATTGATAAATTAAAATTTAAAAAATCATTATTTTTTTGTCACCGTTATTATTTTTAACTACAGAATGAGCATTTGATTTTCCTCCTTGAATTTGCATTCTGTCAGGGTAGACCTCTTTTAATAACCTGTAATCTTAATGTGAAAATTATCAATGTTTTGACTCAATAATATATTCCAAATCAAACAGCTATCTGTACATATGGGCACAAACACAACAACAAAGTGAAAATCAGGTAAAAGTACAATTAGCATTGGGTTTATTCACCTCCACTTTCCCCTCCCACAATCTGCACAAACAGGCATTTCACTAAGGTATCTGTAGTTCAACATCTAGGTTCCTTAAAACAGTCTTTCTTTGTGAATCTATTAATCTTTGATTTCAATGTACACCCAAAGCACAAAAGTGGATGGGGCACTTCAGAAAGTTCATAGAAAGATTGTATTATCTTCTAATTCTTTTTTTTCCATGAACTTTTTGAGGTAGGTTATTTTGTTGTTGTTTTCTCATTTACTTTTGAGTAATTTACACTGCAGTTAAAAATTATGCAAAGATAAAACAATTCATACTTTATAGAACATGATTTTCCAGTTAAAAATTTTATTCTAATTTTCCCAAGATTATATGCCATTTATTTTATGCCTCATAAATATTGCAAATATTTCATGTTTTTCTTTTGTTTTGGTTTATCTTGTTGCCTTTCAGGCATAAAGTTAACATATAAGCCTATAATTTTTTCACTGAAGCACTATCTATGAAGGGCCTTTGGAAATGAATTTAATTATATGAGAGTATCATGATGTTTTTGATTTGTACACAACCATATTCCTGAATTATTGAAAAGGAAACTAATTATTAACAAATACGTTTTTTAATAACAACTTTATTTATATTTGACATTCAAAGCTATGGAGTGACCACTCAATATCAAATAAGGCATTATGTTTTGATGAAGCAAAAGTAAAACATGCACACACACACACATCCCGCTTGTGAAACTTACCTCTATTTGCACATCTAAGGATATCTTAAGCTTAACCTATCCTGAACAGAATGCTTCTTCTTCGTGCTCTTTCTCTTCTCAGTTAAGGGCTACTGATTCTTTCCCTGTGCTCAACCAATTTTTGCCACTGACATTGACTTCCCTCTTTCACTCATCACACTCCCAGGAAATCTTAGTCTCTACCTTCAAAATATATTCAAAGCTCTAGGTTGTTCCACAGCTTTTGCTTCTACTGCTTTTGTCCAAGCCACTATTATCTCTGCCTAAAAGATTATCACCATTAGTCTCCTTGGTCCTGTACTTTCCTCTTTTGAGATTCTTCTCTGTCCAGCAGCCAGAGTGGTTCAGGTAAAGTCACTCCTCTGCTCAAACCTCTCTCTCTTATGGCCAAAGACCTTGCAATTTCTGGCAAGGCCCTGCAGGATATGTTCTCGCCCTTCACCTCTCTGGCCTCAATCAGTACCACTTTCTTTTCATTCATTTCTCTTCACTTTCATTTCACTCCTGCCACACCACGGTCCTTGCTGCTTCTTGTACAGGAAGACCTCAGGAGGCCTCTTCCTGGGTTCTTGTGCTTGAAGCTCTCTCTGCCTGAGAGGCTCTTTTCCCGGTGTCTGAATGGTTTATTCTCTATATCATTCAGGTCCATGCTTCAAGGCCACCTTCTCTGTGAGGTCTACCTTGACCCTTCTATTTAATTTGAACCTCCCATTCTCCTAGGACTTTCTATCTCCCATTCCTGCCTTCTCTTTCCTCATATTCTTATCACCTGCTAACAAACTGTATACTTTGTTTATTTATCTTGTGTATTGGCACCTCCTTACAAAAGTGTCCCAAGGACAGGGATTCCATTGGCTTTGCTGTAATCCTGTTCTTAGAACATTGTTTAGCACATAATAGATTTTTGATGAATATTTTTGAATGAGTTACTAATATGAAGCCTTGATTTGAATTCATATCTTAAAATGTTAGATTGAATACAAGAGGAAGTTCCTCCAAATCATTATCTTCCAGCAGAAATACTGAACAGACCAAGTGAGAGAAATGAGACAGAGAGCTGAAGATAGTTGGTGCTGTAGTGACCAAAATGGTTTCATGACTTTGTTATTTCCTAGTTCTCTTGGGGCTCAGTTCTTTTTGCTTTCCCAAAGTTCAATTATCTCAGGTATAAAATTGGATGCAGGTTATTAAATGACACTGATTATTCAGAAGGTATTAGACAAACCAATGAGTTATGTGAACTAATTTGCATTAAAATGAAATGCAAAATTGTATGAAATTAAAACATAGTATGTCCAGTTTGAATATCTTCATAGTCTTTTCATTTTTATGTCTTGATAATACTTCTGAATCAATAATAGTATAATAAGTTTTGTTAGTAAATTAGTGTCAGAACTTGGTCCATATCTAGAGAATTTTTTATCAAAGTCTATTTCCATTCACTTACTTCTTGGTCCCTGTTCTTAACATCTTGCTAGTAACTGCTGTATTTTAATCTCCAGGTGAGTGGACGCAGCAAGCTTAGGCATGCACAGCTGACACCTAACTGCAGAGAGTAATCATTAGAGAGCCATGATTCACTTTATAACTTTGTGTGTTTTATGCCACATATTTCATTTATGGAAAAAAGTTCAGAAGTGAGTTGTTTCAACCCATTTCTGATGAAAGTTATGATGCTTTATAGGGAATTAAGTTAAAAATAGTTACATACAGAAAAGAACAAGATTCCACCTTCAGGTAAATGCCAAATAGTGTTCCAATGTCGCATCTCTTCTTATCAACCTATGAATTTTCATATCTACTTGTATGTCCCATTGTATGTTCTTAATGGGTTAGAATACAAAAGAAATTTGTACAATGGTAATATAATCCATGTACAGATAACATCATGTTAAGTTTATAAGAGAAGAATAACAGATATATTTTATTATATTTTCAGTTATGTTGTTACTATAATTTTATAATTATGCATTTCTTTAAAAGGTAGTTTTATTTAATAATTCATTCATATTTAAAAGTGCTTAAAATTCATTTAACTTTTTATTCATGAGATTATAACATTTACCATCTTATCCGAAGATGCAACAAATGTACTTAAAAATAAACTGACCAAAATTAAGTATCTTTTGTGTCAAGGGTATTTAGGTGAAGAAGGCATTTTGTATAAAGTTTATATATCCTTCCAGTGTATTTTGTTGTCTTATTATGATAAGAAGGAGTTCTATGGATTGAATGTCCTCTCCAAACTCATTGAAGTTCAAATGGGGTCCTCCAAATTTCCAGATATTGAAAACTTGGCCCCCACCATGACTGTTAAGAGGGTGGGAAATCCTATTATGGTAATAGAAAGGTGGGCCTTGAAAAGATGACTAGATTGTAGACCATGCCATAGTGAATGGATTAATAATGGTGGTCAGGGGCGTGATTCTGAGGGATTTAAAAGGACAGCACATGAGAGTCTCAGTCTCTCTGCTCTGCCATTTTCCACCATGTGAGACCCCTGTATTACTGTAAAGCCACCACCAAAGGAGACCCTCACCAGATGTGTACCCTGGACTTTGGATTTCCCATCCTCTGAAACTGTGAGCAATAAATTTCATTTTTGTATTAATTACCCAGTTCCAGGTATCTTATTATAAGCAGCAGTATTGGACTAATATGGGGAGATCACAGAAACTGCTTTAAGATTGGTTATATGACTAGAAGCTACTAGACTGTGCAGAACCTAAATATCATTTTGAGGATTTAAATTTGAGTTTAACTTAAAATGCTAAAAATAACTTCCTCAAAGTTATGTTCTGTATATTAACTTTTTAAACATAATTTAAAAAACAACTTTATTAAGGTATAATGAAATTGTGAGTGTTCTATTAGTCCTGGTAATTTATTTGCAAATTCAACCACCATCAACATAATCAAGAAATATATAAATATCCATATCTATATCTATGTGCACACATGCACACACACATGTAAGTTAAATTTTCTATTTTGGCACATAGTTCTGCGAGTTTTAAGACCTGTTCAGCATTCTGTAATTACCACCACAATCAGCATATTTAATAGATCCATCACCCAAAAATACTTCCCAATTCTTTTCCTTTACAGTAAAACCTCCCTCATCTAGCCTCTGCCTACCACTCATCTATTCTCTGTCCTTATACCTCTGCAGCATATCACATGAATGAAATCATGTAGTATATAACCTTTAAGAGTGAACTGGCTTCTTTCACTCTTCCTAATGCATTTCATATTGCAATAAAGTAGCATTTGTTTTTAATTTGTTAGGGCATAAAAATAAAAGTCAATTTATAGTCAGATATCGTTTTATTAAGCTTCGATTTCATAGCTATGCTTTGGTTGGTATTTGAAACATGGTAAATCTCTGTTCATAAAAAGCAAAACATTCTGTAATGTTTTTAAAGATATCTTGATGAAAAGGTACCAAGATATTTCCTCCTTAGAACATTGAATAATTAAACTTAAATTGAGTGTTACATTTCTGGAGCATATTGATTACTTGGAATACAATTGGCTGACCTTTTTTATTATCCTTTCAGTTTATTCAAAGTGCGAAAAATTTTCATATGCTAGTTTGTTTTGTTGAGAAGTCAATTGCAACCTGAGGCTTTCTTGCCTTGGATCTCCTGAGAAACATTTTAAGGTACAAAGCTTGTTTATGTCTTCCAAGCCTTTATTGTACTGGCAGAGACTGCCCTTTTCCAGATGTCTATTTATTTCTCAAGTTGTGGAAACCGTTTAAAGGTTAGCAGAATCACAGATTTAAGTGGAATACACCCTTGGCATAGGGGGCATGAAGGTCATTGCTACATCCCACAGAATGATTATAGTTTCCCATCAGACACTTTTTCAATCTGATCCACTAGTTATCAGAAAAGTCAATATTTGCATTCTGTTGAATATGCATGACCACTGGTGTTTGAAGAAAGGGTTGATATATGCACTTCTATGATTATCTTGTTTGCATTCACAGGAAATTATTTGAAAAATCCTCTAATGATTCAAAGACTTGCTGTAAGGGGTTATTTCATTATTGGAATTAGTTCTACTACAATGTTAAATTAAACTGACTTAGCATTTTATATTTCTCAATTTAAAATATATCACCAAAAAGGAAAACATTAAAATATCTAAGAAATCATGTCTTTGCTTATAAAATGTTGGATTTTGTGTATAAATAAATTTTTAAAATATTCCTGATTTATTTAATCTCTGAAGTGTATTCATCGAAGGAGTTCATCTTTCCTGGGGGTTTCAGATATTTTAATAGGATCCAATTAGCTTCAATCAAAAATTGTAATGTGGCAGTTTCTAACTGATAAGCAATTTCCAAGCTTTACTTTCTACAGTTTTTTTTTCTTTGAGATTTTAGCATGTCTCTGAGAATTATTAACTGTTACAATTATTTCTTTATACATATTCTATTGTTTTGTTGTGGTGGTGATTGTTTTGCCCTGTATCAACTTTTAAAAAATATGACCCAACTTCTGCTTTTAATTATTCTGTTAGCTTAAGTACAGTGGAGATACCTTTGTCTGCTTGGCTGTCTGTGACATTCCCTTTTTAACCTTCTTGTTTTGTGGTTTGCAGGCTATGAAAATAGATAAATCTTGCTAATTACCTAATGAAACAAAACGTCTCCACTTCTAGATCTTATTTATCTTTCAAATTTTGCAAAATCAGAGAAAATGCTGTAGCTTCTCTGGTACCGGAGACATCTTTCATCTCTCATTAGCTTTCTTTGTTGCTTTTTTACTGTTTTTTTTTTTTCTTGTACAATCATTTATTCTCTCACACACGCAAAAATTGTGTTACTCTCTTTGTATTTGTTCGAAATTTCAAATTGAATTAGAGTAAGATTCTTCACTTCCCTCAGACTCACTTTCTCAGTCTGCAAAATGAGGAAAGACTAGGTAAAACCTAAGTTTTATTATGAGTTGGAAGTTCATGTCTTAGTGATCTCTCAAAGTCAAGGTAAAGGTGTCCAATCTGTAGCTCAGGTTGCATTTTAATTGTAGGTGTGGTCAGGTATGGTGTCCTTACATTGAGAACTTTCAGCCTGCAAACTAGAATTTCTTAGAACCTTTAAGTTGAGAATATTCCTCTTGATTCTAACTTCCTCTAGTAAGCTGCGTAAGCTCATTAAATTTTCTTTTTATAGAGTAAGTTGTCAGTAAACAGTTACAAGCCTACCCTTGTAGTTTAAAAATCTGTACTCCTTTCCCCACCATTCTGAAATATCTTTTCTCATGGCCTTTATTAAATATTTCTGAAAAGCCACTAAAGAGATACATGAGTTTGGGTTATAGAATTGCTTTTGCTGAAAACAAACAAATAAAAAGAACAATCAACACAACAGAACCTCTGTGCACCATAACAGAATAAGACATAAGTAATAAAAATAAATGAAGAAACTGGAATTATTTTTAAAATCAGATTTCTTCTACATGCAATGTAAGACCCGTGCACCATGCACAAATCCCACACACACCAGGATGGCTCACCTCACAAAGACCACGAGACTTAGACCACTGCAATCAAGCAAAAGTTTTTTATTCCAGCATGCTGGGGCTGCTCCTTTTTCAGGACAGGAGCGGCCCCAAGCTCTTAACTCAAGCATTTTTTTATACAGTTTGGTAGGCAGACTTTGGCAACAGGGTGAGTTGTACACAGCTTATTGGCCATCTGGATGACTTTTAATTTCATTGGTGGCCTTCAGTGGGGTGGTACACAGACGAGGAACTGGGGAATTGACTAATAGCCCACCCCTTTTGCGGTTAGGCCCCTCCTGGAACTGGGTGAACTTTGGGCTCTTTGGAAAGTCCCTTACCCCTGGCAGCGGAAAGTCCTAATCTTCTGGCGACTGAAAGTCTCAAACAGCTGGTAATGGAAAGTCCTAAGTATCTGGTATTGTTTACCAAAAAGGTTGGGGGTTATCTCTACCTCTACAGCAAGTTGATGGATTAGCTTTGATAATGTAAAAGTGAGGTACAGAAAGGGTTAGATCGGGACAGGAGGGGGAAATTCAGGAAATGTGTGCCTGTCTTAGAACTCCTGCAGGTCTAGGGAAGAGCGATGCTTGGTTTTGGAGCACAGTGTGAAAGTTATGGATGCGAGTGACAGGCTTCTCCTTCCACACCATATCAAAGTCAATTTCACAGCTCTTAGTTTTCAAATATTATATTTTTAAGATTTAGTTTTTAAAGCTTATGATCAATCTGTGGCAGTTCTCTCCAAACCTCAAGTATTGTAAGTCTCATCCTTGTCTTCAGCAGTTACCTGAGAAGAAATCACTCAAGTCACAAACTGGAGCCGCAGATGCCAAGCATGGTGGTCTGCCACCGCACCTCTTCTATCGTCTCTGTCTCCAGCACTTCATGCCTTTTACTTTGCAGAAAGGTTTTGATTCATAATGTGAAAAAATTAGCCTTGTCTCTTCATTCGTTTATCTCATTCCAGAAACTAAAATTTAAAGTATGATGTTCAGATGTTTGAAGTAATCAGGAAAGCCCTCAATTATAAATTTTTAAAACACATTTAATCTGTACCTTTATTCCTCTTTCTTTCATCATTCACTCTTTAAACACAAATTTATTTAATGTTTACTACATATCATCTTCTTAAGGAAATACTGAGTTTGCATTAATCAAGAGGCCCTTTGCCTACCCTCAAAGACCTTACATTCCGGAAGGAGGAAGTGTGCAGAAATAACAATGTGAGTTAATTATTTTAGGTGCAAGAGTCTGTGGGAGCATAGCAAGAACATAGTACATTTGCCAGGGAAAAACATGAAAAGCTTTATAAAGAGGTGTAGCTTAAATAAATTATGATAGTTACACATGATTATGCTAGGTGGTTGTGAAAAGCAGTTTTCTGGAGAACACTGCATTTCAGGAAATACACATTAAAACAATGCCTGCTTCATATTAACAAGTATATATTATTTAAATTATTTGATATACATGGAATATAAATATGTATGTAATAAGTATTTGTGTATGCCAATGTTCATAAAATTACCTTTTTCTCAGACAATAATAAGTCAATTAATTTGTAAAAAGAAAAATATAATGTTCTATCAAAAACTAAATAGTATTAAGTGCTCAGATATTGATATATGAATATTTAAAAGTATAGACCTCTTCAAAATTAAATTCATCTATACACATTGAGGTTTTTCTTATTTCAATGAAACTTTGGACCAGTTGTATTTTTAACTAAGTTATTTTATTTAAAAACCAATTAATTTACATCAACAATTGAAATTTGTGGTGAAACCAAACCATGAAATATTAACGGATGGAGTAATTAGGTTAACTACAAATTTGTCTTATAAATAATATAAACTTTTCAAAAGAAATACATTCTATTTTCTGAAGTGATTCATAACCAGCATTATTTTAGTAGAGTTTTTCATGGTTTACATCATGTTAATGTCCTGAATAGTGAGATTTAATTTTTAAAAATTTTAAAGTTTAATATTTAATTTTTTTTTAATTTAAACTTTTTACTTTATAGTGAGATATAAAAACAACAAAATCATACTTGATTGTATTTTTTGGCTTGCAAGTAATTGAGTGTATATAAGAATCACTCAGAGAACACGTTCAAAGGAGAGAGAAGGGAAACAGACTTTTTAACCACATTACTAGACATTTTGATTTAGTAGTTCTGAGTTGGCCAAGCAATCTGGATTTTTAAAAGCTATCCTGGCTATTTTGATATATAGCCAAATTTGTGAAACCACTGCTGTAATAGTAAGCATTTCTTTTTTTTTTTTTTTCTTACTCTTAGAAGTTAATGCCCCATTGTAACAGAATATTGTATTTAGTATTATTCTTGTAAATTTTAATATGAAAACGTTAGGAGAAATATGTTTATCAGATAATAAAGTATTTAAAAGATTAAAGGGCTTAGATATTGTCTTGAATAAAAGTAAATGTAATGGAAGACAGCAATTTTACATGAAATCATTTTTTAGCCACTTTTTTTAGCCACATTTTTTTAGCCACTTTTTTTTACAAAGTACTATAAGCAGAAATGGAATTTCTTTCAGCACATTTTTAAAAATTCAACATAGACCTGATTGGAAGCAAAGAAACACAGTGACTGTGTTTACAGGACCCAAAACAATGATAGTATACTTTAATTCAAATCATATAATTTTGTATTACGTAGTTTTAAGAAGTTTGACTTGCATGCCTCAAGGCTATCTTGGTGAAAGACATAATACTGGAAAACAAGTATGTGAATAAGACATGTCTCATATTTTTTGATGTATAAATGAGTGCCCTGGGTTCTGTTTTAGTCCTTCCTTTGTCATTTTCATGAAATGCATAGATCTTTAAAACTCTCTAAGAGAAGACATATTTCACATTAATGCTAGAATAGCAAGTATAAATCTCAAACCCAGACACAAGCTTAAAAAAAAAAAAATGCTCTTACAATTTATAGTTCACAGTCACTATTACATTGGTTTAGCAGGAAACACTAGGAATCATTCTTGTTTTCTCTCAGGAGTCATTCCCTCTCTGGCCCTTATAGGCACCAAAGCACTTTCAGTGGTTTAAACCCTTGGAAACAAAAGCCTGGAAGGGAAGGATTTGCAGGCAAATTTTCCTGTCTTTCCTGCCCCAAGCGTCCATTGGGACAAGTTGGCTCAGCTTGCTACCTGCCTGAATGAAGTTGTAAAAAATGGAAAAGGCATATTTCATGCATACATATATATTATATCATTTTCTAATCTATTCCCAATAATTGATATGAATGACTGTAGTTTCCTTAAGACTTTGTCTTCCTCTATGCTGTAAAAACCCTCTTGAAAGTGTTTTTTCTCCATTTTTTGTCCTAATTTGTCAGCGCAATGCATACAAAAACTGGAATGTTCCTTGGTTTCTTTGATTAACTTGCCACTGCTCTAATAATACCTTCTCTTTTTTTGAAGATTAAAATACCAAAATATAGTATTTGAGTTGGGCTTGAATAAGATTGCAGAAGCTTTTGAAACATAGGAAATACATTGTGTATTTTGATGGTAATTAAGGTCATTGTATAGTAACTTATCCAGTGTTATAATGCAGTTAATTTACTATCAGCTTTATCAAAATTTTAAGTTCAAAAGAACACTACACATAACTAAAAAATAACTCATGTGTATTTTTAATAATCAAAGAGTAAAGAGACAGTTTCTTTTTCAACTTTTGTTAACTTATTATCAAAATGGGCTACAGTAGAATATAAAAGGACGTAATTTCTATAATGCATATAAATAAATATTATACTTCCATGTCACATGTGCTAAAACAAATATTGTTCAAATATTACTCATGTATTCAAAAACTACATGAGACAGGTAGTGTTTTACAGGTAGATGGGTAATTTATTTTGATTTTTTTTTTCTCTAAAAAAGGAAATATATAATACAAACATAGCCAGAAATAAACTAAAAGTTGATAGAATTCTGCAAAAATGCAGGAATGGGAGAGCATTTATTTTTTAAGTACAACTTTGTTTCCTTTATCAGTAATTGTGTGTCGCAGAAAAATTGCAGTTATTCATAACCATTCTATTTTCTAATTGCCAAGTACCTCTCTATCCTTACAACAGACATTTTTATTATTTATTTATTTATTTTTGTTCAAGACTTTTATTTTTTATTATTTTATTTTATTTTATTTATTTTATTTTATTTTGTCAATATACAATGTGGTTGATTATTGTGGCCCATTACCAAAACCTCTCTCTCCCTTCCCTCTACCCCCTCCCTTCCAAAAACCTCATATCTGTCTGCTTGTCATATCAACTTCAAGGAATTGTAATTGTTGTGTCTTCTTCACACCACCCCCTCTGGTTTATTTGTGTATTTATTTATTTATTTATTTATTTATTTTTAGCTCCCACAAATAAGCGAGAACATGTGATATTTCTCTTTCCGTGCCTGACTCGCTTCACTTAATATAATTCTCTCTAGGTCCATCCATGTCGTTGCAAATGGCAGTATTTCATTGTTTTTTATAGCAGAGTAGTATTCCATTGTGTAGATATACCACATTTTCTGTATCAACTCATCTGATGATGAACATTTGGGTTGGTTCCAACTTTTGGCTATTGTAAAGAGTGCTGCGATGAACATTGGGGAACAGGTATACCTTCGACTTGATGATTTCCATTCCTCTGGTTATATTCCCAGCAGTGGGATAGCCGGGTCGTATGGTAGATCTATCTGCAATTGTTTGAGGAACCTCCATACCATTTTCCATAGAGGCTGCACCATTTTGCAGTCCCACCAACAATGTATGAGAGTTCCTTTTTCTCTGAAATCTTGCCAGCATTTATCATTCACAATCTTTTGGATATTAGCCATCCTAACTGGGGTGAGATGGTATCTCATTGTGGTGTTGATTTGCATTTCCTGAATGCTGAGTGATGTTGAGCATTTTTTCATATGTCTGTTGGCTATTTGTAAATCTTCCTTAGAGAAATGCCTATTTAGCTCTTTTGCCCATTTTTTAATTGGGTTGATTGTTTTTTTCTTGTAAAGTTGTTTAAGTTCCTTGTATATTCTGGATATTAATGCTTTGTCAGATGTATATTTTGCAAATATTTTCTCCCACTCTGTTGGTTGTCTTTTAACTCTGTTAATTGTTTCTTTTGCTGTGCAGAAGCTTTTTAGTTTGATATAATCCCATTTGTTTATTTTTCCTTTGGTTGCCCGTGCTTTTGGGGTCGTATTCATGAAGTCTGTGTCCAGTCCTATTTCCTGAAGTGTTTCTCCTATGTTTTCTTTAAGAAGTTTTGTTGTTTCAGGCTGTATATTTAATTCTTTAATCCATTTTGAGTTGATTTAGTATTGCTGAGAGGTATGGGTCTAGTTTCATCCTCCTGCATATGGATATCCAGTTATCCCAGCACCATTTGCTGAAGAGGCAGTCTCTTCTCCAGTGTATAGGCTTGGTGCCTCTGTCAAAGATCAGATGGCTGTAGGTGTGTGGGTTGATTTCTGGATTCTCTGTTCTATTCCATTGATCAATGTGTCTGTTTTTATGGCTGTACCATGCTGTTTTGGTTATTATAGCTTTATAGTATAGCTTAAAGTCAGGTAGTGTTATGCCTCCAGCTTTATTTTATTATTATTATTATTTTTTTTTTTGCTCAGCATCGCTTTGGCTATGCGTGGTCTTTTGTTATTCCATGTAAATGTCTGTACAGTTTTTTCCATTTCTGAGAAAAATGTCACTGGAATTTTGGTGGGGATTGCATTGAATTTGTAGATCACTTTGGGCAGTATGGACATTTTAACAATGTTGATTCTTCCAATCCAAGTGTATGGGATAGCTTTCTATCTTCTTGTATCCTCTATAATTTCTCTCAGCAGTGGTTTGTAGTTCTCATTATAGAGATTTTTCACATCCTTGGTTAACTCTATTCCTAAGTATTTTATTTTTTTGGTGGCTATTGTAAATGGGCCAGCTTTTTTGATTTCTCTTTCTCCATGTTCACTCTTGGAGCATAGAAATGTTGCTGATTTTTGTGTGTTGATTTTGTATCCTGCAACTTTTCTGAAATCATGTATCAACTCCAAGAGTTTTTTTGTAGAGGATTTAGGCTGTTCGATATATAAGATCATGTCATCTGCAAAGAGGGACAGTTTTACTTCATCTTTTCCAATCTGGATGCCCTGTATTTCCTTCTCTTCTCTGATTGTTCTGGCTATTACTTCCAACATTATTTTGAGTAAGAGTGGTGGGAGTGGGCATCCTTGTCTAGCTCCTGTCCTTAAAGGAAAACCTTTCAGCTTTTCCCCATTCAGGATGATGTTGCCATTGGGTTTATCATATCTGGCTTTAATTATGTTGAGATACTTTCCACCTATACCTAACTTGTTGGGGGTCTTTGTCATGAACGAATGTTGAATTTTGTCAAATGCTTTTTACAGCATCTATAGAGATGTTCATATGGTCCTTGTGTTTGGTTTTATCGATATGGTGTACCACATTTATTGATTTCCATATGTTGAACCAACCTTGCATCCCTGGGATGAATCCCACTTGATCGTGATGAATAATTTTATGAATGTGTTGCTGTATTCTGTTAGCTAGTATTTTATTGAGGATTTTTGCATCTGTATCCATCAAGGATATCAGCCTGTAGTTTTCTTTTTTAGTTGTATTTTTACCTGGTTTTGCTATCAGGGTGATGTTTGCTTCATGGAATGAGTTAGGGAGATTTGTCTCTGTTTCAAACTTTTGAAATAATTTGTAGAGAATTGGTGTCAATTCCTCTTTGAATGTTTGGTAGAATTCTGCTGTGAATCCATCTGGTCCTGGGCTTTTCTTTGTTGGGAGCCTTCTGATAACAGCTTCAATCTCTTTTACTGTTATTGGTCTGTTCAGAGTTTCTACCTCTTCTTGGCTCAGTTTTGGTAGCTTGTGTGTGTCCAGAAATTTATCCATTTCCTCCAGATTTTCAAATTTGTTGGCATATAGTTGTTTATAGTAGTCTTGAATGATTCCTTGTATTTCAGAGGTATCAGTGGTAATATCACCTTTTTCATTTCTAATTTGTGTTATTTGGGTCTTCTCTCTTCTTTTCTTAGTTAGCCATGCTAATGGTTTGTCAATTTTATTTATCTTTTTAAAAACCAATTTTTTCATTCATTGATCTTTTGCATTGTTTTTTGGTTTTCAATTTCATTAAGTTTTGCTCTGATGTTAATAATTTCTTTCCATCTGCTAACTTTGGGTTTGGGTTGTTCTTGTTTGTTCCAAGTGCTTTAAGGTGACGTGTTAGGTTGTTCACTTGCCATCTTTCCATTCTTCTGAAGTAAGCATTTAATGCGATAAATTTCCCCCTTAATACTGCTTTTGCACTATCCCACAGGTTTTCATATGATGTATCATTGTTTTCATTAGTTTCAATAAATTTTTTGATTTCCTGTTTGATTTCTTCTTGGGCCCATATGTCATTAAGTAGAATGCTGTTTAATTTCCATGTGTTTGTATAGTTTCCAGAATTTTGTATGTTATTTATTTCTAATTTTAATCCATTGTGGTCTGAAAAAATACATGGGATAATTCCAATTTTTTTGAATTTGTTGAAATTTGATTTGTGACCTTACATGTGAACTATCCTGGAGAATGATCCATGTGCTGATGAGAAGAATGAATATTCTGAGGTTGCTGGATGGAATGTTCTGTAGATATGTGCCAAGTCCATTGGTCTAGAATGTTGTTTAGATCGTGTGTTTCTCTGCTGATTCTTTGCCTACATGATCTGTCCAATATTGATAGCGGGATGTTCAGGTCCCCTGCTATTATGGTATTAGTGTCTGTCTCATTCTTTAGGTCTAATAGTGTTTGCTTTATAAATCTGGCTGCTCATATGTTGGGTTCGTATATATTTATGATTGTTATTTCTTCTTGATGGATAAATCCTTTTATCATTATATAGTGGCCTTCTTTATCTCTTTTTATGGTTTTTTATTTAAAGTCTATTTTATCAGATATAAGAGTAGCTACTCTGGATTGCTTTTCATTTCTATTTGCGTGATATATCTTTTTCCATCCTTTCACTCTTAGTCTATGTGTGTCTTTATTGGTGAGGTGGGTCTCTTGAAGGCAGCATATAGTTGGGTCCTCCTTTTTAATCCAGCCAGCCAATCTGTGTCTTTTGATTGGGGATGTTAAGCCCTTTACATTAAGAGTTGTTATTGAAAAGTGTTGATTTATTCCTAGCATTTTTTTGATTATTGTTTGGCTGTCTTAAGTGTCTTTTGTTCCTTTCTTTCTGATGTTCTGTTTGTTTTCTGTATTTGTTGGTCCCTTGTGTTGTAGCTAGCCTTTTTGTTTGTTTTCTCTTCATTGATGCCATTTTTATTATACTAGTGGGTTTTGATTTTTCTTGGGTTTTTATGGCAGTGGTAGTTGTTTTTCATGTACTAAACCCAGTACTCCCTTGAGAATTTCTCATAAGGGTGGTCATGTGGTAGTGAACTCCTGCAGTTTTTGTTTGTCTGTGAAATATACTATTTGCCCTTCATTTTGGAAGGATAGCCTTGCGGGGTAGAGTATTCTTGGCTGGCAATCTCCGTGTTTTAGTATTTTGAATACATCATCCTGTTCCTTTCTGGCTTTCAGGGTTTGTGATGAAAAGTCTGATGTTAGTCTTATTGGGGCTCTCTTATAGGTGATTTGATGCTTCTCTCTTGCAGCTTTTAAGATTCTCTCTTTGTCTTTGAGTTTTACCAATCTGACAATAACATGTCTTAGAGAAGACCTTTCTGGGATCTTTGAGCTTCCTGAATCTGAAGATCTGTGTCTTTTCCTATACCTGGGGAGTTTTCTGCCACTATTTTGTTGAATATGTTTTCAATGCAATCTCCTTTTTCCCTCCCCTTCTGAAATACACATGACTCGGATATTTGAGCACTTAAGGTTATCTGATATCTCTCTTAGATTTTCTTCAATGCTTTTAATTCTTTTTTTCTTTCTTTTTTTTTTTTTTGTCCGCCTGTATTATTTCAAAGTACATTTTCAAGGTCAGCAGTTCTCTCTTCTGTTTTTGCAAGCCTGCTGGTTAAACTTTGTTGTGTTTTTTATTTCATTGAATGAATTCTTCAGCTCGGCTAGCTCTGCCACATTCTTTTTCAGGGCACAACAGACATTTTTACAATTTTGGTTTCAACTTCCTGCGCATACTGTTGGCAGGAGGAGGGTCCACAGCAGTTCTCAGAAACAATCAATTGGGCAGATAGTCATTTTCACAAGGTGTCCTCCTAACGACCCAGCTTCTTTTCTTTACCCAGACCAGGTCTCAATTTGTTGTTGCTTCTTTTGTTATTTGGGTAATAACTGAAAATCATAGCCACAATGAGATATCATGTAACCCCAGTTAGAATGACTTTTGTCAACAAGACAGAAAATAACTAAAGCTGGTGAGAATGTGGAGAAAGGAACCCTCCTACCTTGTTAGTCTGGAATGTAAATTGGAACAGCCATTGTGGAAAACAGTATGGAGGTTCCTCAGAGAACTAAAAATAGATCTACTTTACAACCCAGCTATCTCATTACTGGGTACAGACCTAAAGAAAATGAAATCAATATATGAAAAAGGCACCTGCACTCCCATGTTCATCACAGCACTATTCAGAATAGCAAAGAGACCAAACCAATGTAAATGCCCATCAATGGATAAATGAATAAAAAACTGATATACACACACAATGGAACACTATTTAGATATAATAAGAAATGATTTACTACTATTTGTAGTAATATGGATGGAACTGGAAAACGTCATGCTAAGTGAAGGTGGTCAGGCACTGAAAGACAAATACCACATGATCTCATTCATATGTGGAATCAAAAGAAAAAGGAAAAAAAAAAAAGAAAAAAGAAAAAAGAAAGTGGTTCTCATAGAAGTAGAGAGTACAATAATGGTTACCAGAGGCCAGGGGGCAGGGATTGGGAGGATGAGAAATGGTGGACTAAGGGGCATGAAATTATCTACCCTAAATGAATCATTATGTGGTATATGCATGTATTAAAACAACACACTGTACCCCACAAATATGTACAAGTAAATGTCAAAAAAAAAAGAAAAAAAAAAAAAGAAAGATAAGGAAAAACATAACCCAAGCCTCAACTAAATCACTATAACTCAAATTTGATCTTTTGGACCCACTAGAGCCATAAATATCATAAATTGGGCCCTAAATTTCATGAATCAAGGAGAAATAAATGAAAATTAATGATTTAAATTTATTAAAGATTTTATAATGGTTAAACATAACTTATTCCAAAATATATCTATTTCTAACTGAAGAAAACTAAGATCAGCTTTAAGGTATCTATAGGTTTTTATATAAATCAATTATGTTCACAATTATTATATAAATGTACAATTTAAACATGCAAAGAAAATATTAATTTTAAGAGATCATTTTAATCTCAATACTTACAATATATGTACTGGAACAAAGATTAAAAAGGAACACGTGTGCTGAAACATTGTCAAAGTTTGGCTTTATTGTGGTTTTAAAATTGGGCCACACTTCATTCCATAAAATAGAGTAAGTGTTCCATTGAGCTGAGCAGAGGAGATTGTTTGTATACACAGAAAAGGTTGAAGAGAGCAGAAACAAACAACAAAAAGAGGATTGGTCATTTCAAAGTTACTTTGTAAGGTGGGGACAAGAGACAGAATGATAGAAATAACTGAATATTTAACATCAGGTTAGTTCAGGCTGTCTTTTTGTGTGGGGATTAAGCACCAGGAACATCATTATCATGACTACTGAAGATTTAGTAGCCAGGGAAATTGGCTGTTATCTCTTTCTTCTAATTTCTGGGAAGGTCATATCACAACTTAGCTTAGATTTGGTGAAGTGGAATTTAGTAGGGTGACTCCATTTTTCTTTTAGTCTGATCTTTGGGAGCAGGAACTTAGTTCTAAAACAATAGCCTTCTGTGATTTATTAAACAACACTAAAATATCAAGTTGGAGACAAAGTCCAAGAACCAGACAGGCAAAATCCAAATCTTTATTTGCTACAAAGTATCTTCATGATTAACTAGTCAAATTCCATGAGCTGAGAGCATGATTATATATCATTATGGAAATAAAAGAAAGTGTAATGACATTACAACTAGGATAAAAGAGGAAAATATGGGAGAAATATGGTCAATAAACTTGTAAATATTTATAAGTGCAAGTGTTATTTTACAGCAATTTCCTAGACTTTTAGAATTAAACAAGTAATCCTGAATTACATAACTTTATGAGACTCTGTAAGTTGTACATATTTAGTTGCAGCATATCAAAAGGCAAGGAAATTTTCTAGACAATCTCTGGAAGTCTTTTCACTACTCTGTTTTCTTATTTGAAAGCTAGTATAAAATGCATGACCATCATTATAATAGTAAACCATTTTCATTGTCTTTTAATAGGTCTAACTTCTGGTATAGAATGTGTGCTGTGCATGATAGTGAATTTCAACTGAGGAAGCTAGGAATTTTTTATCTATTTGAGCTGGGAAGTAGCACATGTAATTTAGCTGGTTGTCTCATCAAATCTTTTCCTGTACTGACTTTTCAGAAAATATGTATCTTAGAACCATAGTGTTCTTTTGCTTTTGGCAGAAAAGAGTTTGACTATTTTATATAAGGTAAGTTTGCAAAAATTAGTTGAAGAGAGTACAACTAAGTAATACTTATTATTCAATTTGGTTTTTGTTTCTGTTTATTTGTCTTTTTTTTTTTCAAGAAGAGATTGGTGTCTCTAGCTCATAAATTTATACATTAAGTTAAAAGATAAAAATACTACTTAACTTTCCTATAATTTTCACATGATACAGATGATAAATGAGAGATAAAAGACTAAACTGAGGATTATATGAAAAACAACAACAACAACAAAAGATGCAAATGTAGAAAGGGAATTACAATGAGCAAAGAAAGAACCAACTGGGAGAAAGAAAAAAAAGGAAAAGCAAACTGCCATGTTTAAGAGTAAAGGAAACAAAAGAACAGGTGCCGTGGATATAACTTGTCATTTGTTCCCTGGTCTTAAGCAGCTGCTGCTTCTTTCCTAATGTTTCTTTCCAAATCCATCTGTCTCTTCAAAATTTATTCAGTTTCTTAAACTATCTTTTTTCTTTTTCTTTTTCTTTTTTCTTTTCTTTTCTGTTCTTTGGAGGGGAGGATTGATTCAAGTATATTACTCTAGAAAACTTTTTGGTCTTTAGATTTAAAAATACATAATATTGAATTTGCAGTGTGAATCACAGATATATATATATATACACACACATACACACACACTTATATATTTCTTAGCTCTGTCCTACAACGGGACCTAGAAGCAGTCACCTTTTATGGGACTGAATGTATGTATGAATCTGTATGAATCACAGATCCTTGGAGGAAAAGGTGATTCCAGGTCTGGACAGCAGTAAATATGCTGTTATCAGAGAAAACAAAGAAATGCTCAAAGACGATATCATCATGTCAAGAGAACATAATAACTATTGTTATGGCTAACCCCTGTACAATTTGACATGATTTGTATTTCAATAAGAATAACGATAGAAATAGATTATAACATATTGAATGAAAATATCCAAGAATCCATAGTGACTCACAGAAAATGAGAAAATGAGGAGGGTGATTTTTTTTTAAGGCAACCTAATAAATGGGTGGGAAAGAAAAATTAGAAAACCATTATTTTGCAAGCTGAAAAGTAATAACTAAATCAAGTAAGGATCATCAATATGTGTTATAATCCAGTCTTATGCAGTCTTATGTTGTGTCATATACAAAGAACATTTCTGCCTCACATATCAGTGGGTAAACTGAGATTGTGTGTACTTCAGTCTGTAAACTGGGTTTGGATCTATCTCCTGTTTCTCATTTTCCTTGGAACAGTTGCTATCCAAATCACGTTACTCTCATGCAGGGAAGAAGAATACAAAATAATAAACCCAACTGGGCAAGGACATTTCAAGCTACTATTTTTATCACATCCACTGACATTCCATTAGCCAAAGCATGCCACACGGCCAAGTCCAGATCCAAGAAACAAGCATGAATAATTCTCCCATAGTTTGATCTGTAACAGTTTAGCTAGATCTAATCTAATTAATAGTCTCAAAATATGTTGGACATCAGGATATTCATAGTCAAATATTACCAGATGGATTATATATTTAGTGCAGAGATAAATATAATGTGCCTGCTCAGTGAAGAGACCTTTCGGTTACTATTTAAATTTAGTGATAAAACTTGGAATAATCAGTAATAAAGTAACCCAACATTACATATCTCCTGATATGATGCAATAAGCACATAAAATTACTTATATAGTAATCTTTCCCTCCAAAGAAATTAATCTTAACTCAAATTTAATTATGAGAAAACAATAGGCAAATCTGAAATGTAGAATATTTTAGAAAACCTATACTCTTCAAAGCACACTCAAATGGACAGAGGTACCATTCTACCAAAAGCAAGAGCTATAATGGCCAAATGCAATGTGTAACGCTTGATTGGATCCTGGATTTTAAAAACATCTTGATAAATTGGAAAACTTAAGTACAGACTATATTAAATCAATAGCAACTTTGTGTAATAATGATATTATATAGAGAACAGCCCCTATTCTTAGGAGGTGCATGCTGAAAAATTTAGGGGTGGATTATGATATCTCCAGCTTTCTATCAAATGGTAAGATAGATAGATATAATGTTATAAAATTTAAAACTGTTCTTAGATTGTGAATAATAAATACAATGTCATGAGTGACACATTTTTACATGAAAATAAAGCATATTAGTCTGCTTAATGTGAATCTTTAGAGAAGATAACAAGTATCTCTGAATAGCCTTAAGTGCCCAATAAAAGTTTTTTCCATTGAAGGTCATTTTAACATTTTAGAAAATATTTACATTTTATAATCAATAAGTTTATGTGGCATTTATAGAGTATGTACATATAAATAGACATTTAAATATTTTATATTTTCATTTACTTAAATGAGACATAAATGATATATCTAGAAAATTATCATGATTTGTGTATAATTAGTAAGAACTCTTATTATCCATTATTTTCAGTGGCTGTTACACACAAACTCCATTAAACAGGCACAATAGGTTGCCTCTGGATGTTTACAATTTAATTTAAGGTGGAAATGCCAATATGATTAGTATAATTTTGAAACTGTCAGGACTATTACATGAGTAATAAATGCATTCTGCATTGTTATGACTGCATCAAGAGAAACTGCAGATTTTATATGGTAATTTCTTATGGTAATATAAATTGCTGCACAAACATTATAAATTCTCAATCCCTGGATTGACATATAGATTAATATAGAATATTGTGTCAATGAAACCCTCTGGCCAACCCAAATCTGCTCAGGTGAATTGTGGCTAATTATGAAGAGATGATGGGTTCACATAATTGGATTAGAATTTCAATTTCCTGTTATCAGTCCAACCATAGGCTCGAAATAACTTGATGAAACTAATCATTTTCAGTTAAAAGTTTCATTAAAATAATTTAATTTCTTTAAAATTGTGGTAAAATATGCATAACATAAAATTACCCATCTAAATCATTTTAAAGTGTAAAGTTCCATAGTGTTAAGTATATTCATCATTTTCTCTTTCTAAAGTTTGCAAGCAAGAGATACATTTCCAATTACAAACTTTTGTAATAATTATAAAACTTTGGTCTCTCCTATCCCATTTTTACTGGGATAGTATTTCTTCTCATGTTTAATAATGTGTCATGAAATGTGCCATATAAATAAAATTTCTTCTCATTTCCTTATAACTACCCTTCTCTGAATGAATAAAATAAAGATAGCTATAATAGTCTCCATGGAAAATACAAAAGACAGACTATTTCCAGAGAAAATTGGTTATCTTGATAAAGTCTAAATAATAGAAATTTAGTCTTGGATGGATTTGTAATTCTCATATATCTATGAGACCTTCTTTTGTTCAGTAGGTCCTCTGGGGTTAGCTGGACTCCTACAGTTTTCAAACCTAACTACACCTTAAAGTCAACTGATAAACCTTGAAATACTACTTATGCCTGGGTCCCACACTGATAAATTTTGATGTTCATTAACTGGTAGAAACAGTTTATCCCATTCTTTCCTTACCAGCTCTTATGCATATTTTGAATTAATCACTCAATACTAGGCTCTTAAATGAGAAGTCTTCATGATTTGATATAGTGAACAAAGCAAGAAGTAGCCATACCAATTCCCCTTCTCCATAATCTCCCATCTTTACCCCAATGGAGAACATGCTCCATAATCTGAAGTTTCCCATTTGAGATGAATAATCATTAAGTGACTCTGACGTTTGCCCTCGTGTTTTTCTGATTGTCCAGTGGTAGAGGTTGGTCTCAATATAGCACACACAGCTATGGTTTTCCCACAGTCTCCTCATCACAACAAGTGGGATCACTTTTCATTAGACTGAATTACATTTTTGAACACACTTTTTTTTAACACTTACTCTGTAATAGGCATAAAACTGAGTGCTTTCTGCACATTAACTTATCTAATATTCCTTATAACCTTATGAAATTATATATAAAATATTTTTTTATATCTCTAGTTGAGAATTGCTTGCTAATGAAGAAACTGAAACACAGCTTTGTTGATTTCAATTTCTCATGCTTTGAAATATTTTGTCCTTCCATGCGTTAACTGTCCCCATTAATTTAGTGCTATCTGAAAATTATATATTACTTCTAGTTTTTCTAATGCTCGTGGGGCTATTATAGAGCTCAGTAATATCTTTGACATTCTTACTTGACACTATTTAAATATGCCAAAATCACCTTTGTTGTGGTTATATCTGTGCAATTAAAACTGTTATGAAATGTAACTTTCACTAGGTAATACAAAATATATGAAGCACTTTACCAAATAATTTTCTGGCTTTGACTGCATGGCTAATAAGAGGGTCTGAAAAACGTATCACCTAGAGACAAAGATGGGAGACTGGAGAAATAAGGGCCACTCGTGCAAGAATTTTTAAATCATATTAAGAAAATATCAGTTTCTTAGAACCAATAAGAAGCCATTCAAGGAAGGATTTTAAGCATTTATACGTGGCTGAAAAACAGAGAGAAAGTGATGTGATTAAGTTTGCATTTTGTATGAACCACTGTGGCTGAGGAGAATGTTTTAGATAGTGCCAGAAGACATGCTATTAAAACAGCAGTACTCCATGTGAGAGTAATGGAAACCGTATCATCTCTTTCTCCTAATGAATCACCATAAACTTAGACCCTGAAAATAAAACACATTTATATGTAATAGTTTCTGTGAATCAAAAAGACCGGGCAAAGTTTAAATCAGCTCTTTGCTTCAGATTTCTCACATGCAAAGAGTCAAACAAAGCTGGAGTTTCAAATGAAACCTCAACTGGGGAAGAATCTACTCACAAGCTCACTTACTTGTTGACAAAATCCAGTTTTCTGAGGGTTCTGAGGCTTGTTTCACTGAGAGTCTTGGTTCCTTGGGGCTGTTGGCCAGAAGCCACACTCAGTCCTTACCATGTGGATCTCTCCATACAGCAGCTCACGATATGGGAGCTCGCCTCAGCAAAGCCAGCAAGAGTCAGTGTCTGCTGGCAAGGACAGATGTCAGAATATAATGACATCCCATTACATTTTCCAATTCTATTGTACAAAGCAAATCGCAGTTTCTTCCCATAATCAAGCAGAGGGCAGGAGGCATTCTTCAAGTGAATGTATACACAGCATGCAGGGATCATTGAGGACCAACTTAATCTGTACACCACAGTGACTTTGACTTTGTGTCGTTATTGGTGGAAATAAGTTGATGGACATTTGAGATATCAGAAAATATCAACTTGGTTACAAATTAGATTAGGTAAGAATGGAAGAATGATTTCAAGAATATTGAACAATCGATTAGAGTAAAGATGTTAGTATTAACTGACATAAAATCAGTATTTATTTATATTATTGTTTGTTTGGATTTTTTGGAATACATTGAAATTAATATGTCAACATAGCCTATAACTTTTGCATTATGTCTATTGATAGGCTATGATTGATGTCCTTTGTGTTCTGACATCAAAGCTCAGAAAATTTATAGTTTTCAAAGAGGAAACTCATATTATCATTTAAATATTTTTCCCAGGAATGTTGAGGTAATTACAATCCTTATTCCATCTTTCTAACTACCTCATAGTAGTAATAATGCCTTGCAATAGATATACTTCTAAGAAGGGGGAATTTCGTGTATTAGGATGGTATATTAGTCCATTTCTGTCGCTTATAACAAATACACAGAACTGGGTATTTTAAGAAGAAAACATAATTTATTACTTTCAGTTTCTGAGGCTGGGATGTACAAAGTCCAGCGAACAGGAACACAGCTGGTGAAAAGGTGGTGATGACAGTGGCCCCTCACATTGCAAGATGGTGAAAGCAGAGCAAGGAGAGAGAGAGGAAGACAGACTCTCACGTTTTTTTAAGACCCTCAGAACCACACCCCTGACCACCACTTTTAGTCCATTCACTACTGCACCGTCCTACAATCCATTTACCTCTTCAAGGCCCCATGTTTCAATTATCATAATAGGATTTCCCACCCTCTTAACAGTCACAATGGGGGCCAAGCTTCTAATACATAAAACCTGGAGGGGCACAATTCACGCATCAGTGAGTTTGGGGGAACATAATTCAATCCACTACTGATGGATTCTCTGGGTTTGTTAGAGAGGGGAGTTGTGCAGGTGGTTAATAGTTGCGTTTTTCTCATCCTAGGATTACCTGAAATGTTTTTGAATCTTTAAAAAGTGCCCAGGGAATACTTAATATGGACTTTATAAAATTAATTTCTGACATTTTAAAGTAGAATCATATATAATCTCTAATATTTCACAGTTTGTAACCTATTAAAAAGGGCAGTTTCATATGTTTTCAATGTGATACTACACTATCAAAGGTGATTAACAATCCGCTATCAGAAGTCTGGTTTGAAAATTCACCTCCATATACATCCTGTAATCTCCAGTCTGAGTCATTTTATATGAATGAAATACATATTTAAAAAACGCATAAGCATTGAATATTTACCATGACTGTTATGATATGGAAGTAACTGATATATACATTAGTAGGAAATCATTACTGTTTTCCAGTAAAAAAAAAAAAAAAAAAAAAATCATAGACCCCGATGGAAAAGTCATTTCGTAATGGTGAACTCACTCCCATTTTATGTAATTATATCACGTACAGAGAGTACACAAATGAAATAGAATCCATACCATGTATTATCTCTAATTTCTGCATGATTTACTTGCTCAAATATAACAGATACAGTCACAATTGCTCAGAATTCAAATTCTTTCTTTCTTTCTTTCTTTCTTTTTTTTTTTTTTTTTGTCTTTTTCGTGACCGGTACTCAGCCAGTGAGTGCACCGGCCAGTCCTATATAGGATCCGAACCCGCGGCGAGAGCGTCGCTGCCCTCCCAGTGCTGCACTCTCCCGAGTGCGCCACGGGCTCGGCCCCCAAATTATTTCTGATCATCTATTGAAATCATTTTATTCTTTTTTTTTCATTTCAGACACTATATCCTAAATACTTGGGTATTTTACTATGAGGATTTCATTTCTAATCTTCTGTTTTTAATGACCTTTTTCTTAAATCAGTATTAAATTTTTACACCTTTCAGAAAACTTTGTGTTCAATATTCTAGCCTCAGAGGGTTTTTGTGCAGGATGGAAAATCTCTGTTTCCCACTGCACAGATGCATTCTCCATAAGGCAACACTTTTCTTTTTTCTGTTAGTTCAATCTGGACACCAAAAAACTTATGTTTTAAGTGAGGTAAGTCTTTTCTTTTTCTAAATTTCATTTTGTCAACAAAATGTAATGTGCCTTAATGACACCTGACTATTGCACATCAGAACATGTAACATAGTTTACAAATCTTTATTTTTAGTTATTGCTCTTTTCCTCCTAGACCCAAACTCTTATTCAGAATCAAACAAGATGTTTCCATATGGCAATGGGTTTTCCTTACAATCCTGGAAAATATTATTACTGAAATGTTCAAGACAAACTTGATAAATTTAAATTAAGTTCTGTGATTTTAGATCATTAGTGTTTTTTAAACCTATTCCTACTACCGTGATCTTGCTTCAGGTACTCTTTATCTCCATCTGGACTATTTTAATAGTGGAAACCAGTCTTCAATTTTACTCCTGTCCACTGAAAAACATCTTCCACGTTATTGTAAGTGTTCTTAAACAAGAGGACCAAAAAGTTACCTTATTTTTCTTAATGAGAAACTCAGTGACTCCTCATCAAATCCAGTTCAAACTATTTAGCCCAGAACACAATAGTCTGGTCCCCATCAGCCTTTCCAGATCATATTCTCTCACTGTCTGCATTGAATTACACATTACAGTAATACTAAACTAATTATATTTTTTCAAACACGTATCATGTCCTTTATCTTTTTTATTCCTTCATTTTCTCTGTCTATGTTATTATCACCTCTCATTCTTTATTCATTTTTTACTTTCTTTTTCTTTTCTTTTCTTTTTTTTAAGATCAGGGTCATAAATCAGTTCCTCCAAATAAATATAAAAATAATAATAAATATAAAAATAAATATTCTTACTTATCCTGAGACTAAGCTGTCTCCCTTCTGATTTCCTACAGCAACCTACAATTAGCAGACATTATCATAGTTGCATAGGAAATAAAAGTGCATCAAACAATTGGTTATATTTTAGATTCAATGAAATACAGGAAGAGATGGTTGGTTACTCTTTTATTGTTTCACTATTTGTTGCTTTGGGGATGAAGATCTATCCTTTGCCCTTTTGTGTACCCAGCCAGACAAACTGTAAGCATAATCTTAATTAATATAATTTCATTCTACTTTCCAGTTGGTTGGCTCACCATTGCTCTAAGGCAAATTTTTGTTAGAGGAGAGGATATTTATATGACACATTGAGCATTTTCTCAAATTTTCACTGCTTGTTCCACTTCAACAGCTTTAACCACTGTGCCCTGTCTTTGACCATTTCTGTTGTTGTTTAAAAATGTGTCCTTTGTTTTGTCTGTTAGAAGCTGAGTTTCTCAAAATAACTGACTGTGATATTCAATTACATATCTATGTCTTCTGTGTCTATGGTTTACTCCCTGTCTCTCAATAATAAATATGACCCAAATACATTCATATATTTTCTTAGACCAATGCATGACTTCCAAAATAAAAGCAAAATGAAGGATATTTGTATATCTATGACTTTATGTTGTTATCTTTTTAGATTACAGAGGAAATGCTATTCAAATTTGTGTATATCATGAAATTTATATATATATATATATATATATATATATATACATATATATATATGGCTTAGTCCACTGATACTATTATGACAAAATACCATAAACTGGGTAGCTCATAAAAAAACAGAAATTTGTTTCTTACAGTTCTGGAGGCTGGGAAGTCTAAGACCAAGGTGCTGTCAAATTCAGTGTTTGGTGAGGGCCCACTTTCTGGTTCATAGACAGAGCCTTTTTTCTGTGTCCTCACAAAGTGCAGAGGGGCAAGGAAGCTCTCTGAGGCCTCTTTTATAAGGGCACTAATCTTACTCATGAGAGATCTGCCCTCATGACCTAATCACCTACCAAGGGCCCCACTTTCTAATATCATCTCATTGGTGATTAGATTTTTATCAGATAAATTTTGGGAGGACAAACAGTTTAGGGAAAAACAATAGGTAATAAACTACATGAATATCTTTTAACCTTAAGTATGTCAATATCCTGGCTAAATGGTTTTAGCATAACCAATAAAATATGTTATTTTCAATACCTGGGTGGATAAAATACTTGAGAGATGAAGGGAAAAGAAATAGTAAAGTAGCAGAAGAAAGTATGAATTAAACTTACTTGTCTATACTTAGTAGGTTATATGAGAGAATATGGTAACTGATAGCTACACTCTCTACCACAATGAGAAGTTTTTTTTTTTTCCACCTATAGTTGGGGACTATAGTTCCAAAAAAGAAGGCCCTCCAAAATGTACAGAAGAATCCAGTCAATGTGAAAAAAAGTTTCATAGCCAGATCATAAGTTCACGGACTTTAGGAATTGTTTTTAAAGAGGAGGATGCCTCATGTATGTTTGTATATATGTGTGTATTTATGTGCACATTTGTGTGTGTGCCTGTGTGTGTTACGAGTGGTAGGAGGCATAATTATCATCTTTGCTTATTTAAAGTCTTTTATGACAAGAGGGATTTTTCTCTATTTTAATGTCCAAGACGATTAATAAGTAGAGGCTAAAATGAATATATTTGGCTCTATATAAACCAAATATTAGCTTTGAATAATCAAGATGCTTAAGACAATCTTGGCAGGCAATATGTGGTGTTTGTCACAACAGGTGTTCAAACATGGATAGAATGATTGCTTGGCTAGAATGCTGTTGAAGAGATTAAAACATCAAATAAATGGTTGTTTCAGAATGTCTCCAGGGTCCCTTCGAAAGCCCAAATTACCTAATTTTTTTTTAACAGTCTTTTCCTAAATTTCTAGTTTAAATATTAAGTGGACAATTTCTGCATTGTATATTTTTCCATATAAGTATGTGCAGTACTGAATATATAAAGTAATGCACTTATTTCATTTGTAAATGTACTGCTTTTTAACTCCATGTGTTTTTCTCTCTTTTATAGACTTATATCACTTATCTCAATAGTAAGGATAACACTTTTTCAAAGAGACCACATTTGCATTGTACAAGTGTATTTTCTTTTTTCAGTTATTTAATTTTGCCCACTAACTTAATTAATAATGAAAACATATTTCTCCCTTAACCAATTTTTTTCTAAGATTTTTCCCAGCCACTAAACTTTGCTTGTATCAGATTATTTAACTTTCAGAACAATACCTTTGCAGGTGAGGAAATCGATGTGCAGTATAATACACTAATTACCCATAGTTGCACAGTTAATAGGCGAAGAATCAGGATATTTAATAAAATCAGTAATACACCATAGCCCTTGCTCTTAACTACACTATATTTAAAGAAAACAAACAAACACAAAGAAATAGCATTTATTTTATTCTTGAAATATCTATAAGCACAGAAATTGTTAATGGAAAGCTCGTTCTAGAGGGAAATTCTTTGGTTTATTTTCAGTGTAAAATATTCTTGCAAATAAGATTTGTCTGGAAGATATATTAAGATATCTCTTTAAATTTTAAGCTGACATTCCCCAATCAGCACTTTTAGTCACTCTCATTAGCTTGAAAAAATAGAAAATCATAACTTTTCTTTTCAGAATAGACACTTAAGCCACACAGCTCTTTGAACCAACTGACTCCAATGATTAGTGATTCTAAAAAAGAAAATCCACTTATGTTACACAAAACTAAGACTGTAAATTAATAGTTTCAAAGGATGTTCTTGCCTGGTCTTAATTTTAAACTCTTTTCAACATAATACAGAAAGTTATCTTACTTTTTCATTGATATCTTATAAATGAACCCTACCGTTCATTTATATCTTTACATCATTTATTAAATCAATGACTTACAAAGTTACTTTTGAATATTTTCTTTTTTTCCCCTTAGATATAGGCCATCCAGTTTTTAACTTTCCTCTTCTTGAGTTCTTTTTGTTTTCCTTTTCTTCCTTTTGCTTCTGTTCTTTACTTTCATTTCTTTCTTCCTTCCTTTCTTTTCTTTTCTCTTTATTTTTATTTGTTGTTGTTGATTTTGCTGAGAAAAGTATTGGCTCTCCTGTGGGTGTATGATGGCCAGATGTTGTCCTTTAGAAAGCTCAGTAAACCTTCAAGATGAGTCAAGAGGAAATTCCATAATGTGGAGCTTCTCAACAATACGTGACAGAGACGTGTCAAACTTTCTTCAGAAGCTGACTCTAGCCTGGAACATTTTAAGATGGTTGTTCCTAGGGGACTATCTCAGCTAAACTAGCCTAAAGCTACAAACTTTTCCTCAAATTCCCATGATGTTATATACCTACAAGTCAATTTGTGTGTGTGTGAAATGTAAACCTCAAGTCATTAAATTAGTCATTTTTATAAATTTAAAAATTGTGACATAATTACCTAAAGCAAAGACTTTAGTTTTAAAATAGCTTGTCTATATCACTTGTACAAAGAGTCAATATTCTGTTTTGAAACTTGGACATTGAAATAAAAGGCAAGAATGTCTGTTCATAATTTTTTTTTCTTTTTTATTGCATTATTTTAGTTCACTGAAGAATATTTATCAGATAATTCAGAAATTAGTAAAAAGAGGGAATACTAGAATATACTGTTGTATTGTGCTTGAATCACATTTTTAATTTTTAGAGTTGTTCACCACTGACATTTTGAACTCATAAGATTTAAGTGACTGTGTATACAGTAAAATGCTGGAGAGAAATGGGAAACAAGTCAGTTAATTTTATATTATGTTTATGTAAAGAGGTTTAGCAAGTTTGTTATGGCTACGTTAGTTGCAACTAAGTTCATCTTGTGTAAAATATTTCCACTGAAAGATCTAGATTTTTTTGAAGGCAAGCAAACAGTTGATCATTAACTTGAGTTAACTAAAGCATTATTTTAGGAAGATGGAATAGAGGTGCCCAAGTAGAATGATAAGAAAAAGATTAAGGAGAGGCTCTGTGTTAGATTGCTAGTAATGCCATAACAAAACCCCAAGGACTGGGAGGCTTACACAACAGAAATTTGTTTTTTCACGGTTCTGAAGGCTGGAACCCAGAGATCAAAATATTGACAGGGTTTGTATTTTTTTTTTTTCTGAGGGCAGTGACAAAAGAATCTGCTTCAGTCCTTTCCCCTTTGCTATCGACGGCCATCTTCACCCTGTTGCTTTACGTCCTGTCTTTGTCTGTCGTTGTGTCCAAGTTGCTTCTTATAAAGACAGTAGCCATTTGGGATTCAGGTCCACACTAATGACTTCATTTTAATTTAGTCATCCTGTAAATACCCAGTCTCCAAATACAGTAACATTCTGAAGTACTGGGGTTAGTACTTTAACATACAAATTTTTGAAGGAGCACAATTTAGCTAATAAAAGTCTCTTTTTAGAAATTTCCGTAAGTTTCTATTTATTAAATATCTCTAAAGACTTGCTGAATAATTTATTTATTGTTTCTTTTGTAGTTAGCTATACAGTGTGAGTTATTTAGTGAATCCTAAAATGGAGAGCTAGAAATCAACCAAATCAGGACGGATGGGTTCATATTGTACAGTGGTAAGCCAAATTTGAGTATGAATTGAAGTTTAGGTTTCCACACCCTCACTTACCTACTTATACCTATGTATGGAACCTTAGTATGCATCGAAGAAAGTACATTATGTTTTCTTATTATAACTCCATGTTTCCTACTGCTACATTTTATTACAGCTCAGCTGTCTTTGTGGCAATAAAAAAATTACACACACACACACAAACACATACATTTTCACACACAATTAGAAATGTACACATATGCACACACATATTATACAGTATTAAGTTCCAGCTGTTTTGTATATCATTTATCTTACCTGACTCTTCAACAGTCCTTAGCTAATAGGCTCAGTGTGTGGGAACTCTATAAACTATTACAGATTATCCATAGTCTAATAATAAAAGGTGAAAAGAAAAACATTATTTCCAAAACTTCTGTGTTGAATTTCTAAGTGTACTTGTAATGGGGCACCCTGAGAAAGTGGTAATCCCTGTCATTCTTTGATGCCTTTAAAGTCTCAGCCCAGTGCAGCATGAACAAGGGCCTGATGAGCACTTTGTAGAGCATTAAGCAATGTGTGGATTATCATTTTTTGATAGACTTAACTATCCTTTCTAAGGAGAATAGGAAGCAAAAGAATAAAAAATGATGGTGTCCACACTGGATATGCAGGTCACATTTCTTCTGTGTGTTTCTATGAGCATAACATCCAGCCTTTCTAGACACTCTAGGCCGCCACATAGTTTGCTAACAATAAACATTTTAAATGAATAATTACATCAAAGCTAAAAGATAAGAGACACAGATTAATAGCCACCCCCTCTCTAGTCCAGACAAAAATCCTATTTACTATTTCAAGGTGAAGATATCAAAACTCTTTGAGCCTCTCTTGGGATTTTTTTCAAAGTGGGGTTGCTAGATGATCTAAGTACGTAAGATATATAAGGGGGTCTAAATATTCTCTATTCCTGTGGAATTAGAGGCACTTAGAAGAGGGTCTAGACAGTGGTTGTGTGACCAAGATTGTGAAAATAATTTTTAAAAGAACCATGAATGTTGAATGAAAGTTAAGGTCAAGTAGCAAGGGGATTGAGACCATTACACCTACAAAGGATACAGAGATACAAAGGCATAATAAAAATTAAATATTCACAAGAATAAATATGTGTTCTAGAAAAAAATATTCAAAATAATGTATGTATGCTCACGACTAAGTTATCTTTCATATGTAATGTTGCTTTAGAGTAAATCTTAATAGTTTTATATAAATTCTGAATGCTTTTATGTTAATTAGGTAAGCATTATCTTGCTCTACAATAAAATAAAGCAATGAAATAATGAACCAACAATTAAAAAGGATCTTATTGGTTACAAAGAAATTATACTTTCCTAGGAGCTCAGGAAAAAAAAAAAATTCTAAGGTATTGTGACCATACGTTGTAAAATTAAGAAGTGTTTCATTCCTAAATGTAACTGTTACAAATAGAAGCCAAAAATCATGTTTCACAAATTTCTATTACTGTCATGCTGCGTCCTAGAAAGCAAACATGGGAAGCTATTAATATTTATAGACTAAGAATGAAGCAAACATTATAAATTAAATATTACCTGTTTTCATAGAAAAGCACAGTAAACTGACCAAAAATCTGACAGATGATTTCCTATGGTAACAGAAACAGAAAAGCCACAGGGAGTCTTCAAAATAGTTAACCTTTGATATTATTAAATTTCCCACTCTACTACATACAAGAGACTGAGATTTCCTGAGATAAATAATAAACAACTACTCCCTAGTATTTTGGCTAAAACTTTGTATTCTTCAACATAATGTAGCTTCATCGTACTATGTGATTTTGAGAGGAATGCCTTAACCAAGTTTAAGGAGCTGCTACAAAGCTCTGCAGAATCTAATGGAGAATTTGATAAATTGGTTGTTAATTAAATAATCGAAAACCGATGTCAGTAAGCCAAGGTATGTAGATGTCATTTTCTGCTAGGGATGTAATATAACTTGAAAATTTTCACTTCAATCATATGACTGCTAATCCAGAACATACTCTCAGAGACATTCTTCAAATTACAATAAAAGCCACCTTCAATTTAGTGTCTTTATTTAATATACATCACATTTAAGGGTTGCATTAGAATTCATTAGAGTCCTAAATCATTGCAAATGTAAATAGCTTGTATTTAGCATTCATAAAGTTTAAATAAAACTATAGAAAAAAAGAGATTATTTAAAATTATTCTTTATTATCTTTTTCTGAAATCCTTTGTCTCAGTAATACAAATCCATATGTAATTCAAAATTCATGGAAATGTATTACTAAATGCAAGTACTCTCATAAGATCACTTTTACAACTAGTGTCCGAAGTGTTTTAGTAGGTTCAGGAATTACCTAAATCACTGCTCGGTATACTATGCAATTATATATGTATTAAGCATAAGCTGAAAAAAATGCCTCTTGAATTTTTTCAACATATTAATATTTAGCCAAGGTCATTAATTGGTAATAATAGGTATGCACATTACATTGAAAGCAACAATAGTTGAGCAAACTTTAGTGAAAAAATAAATTTTAGGAACTCTTTCTACTGAATTGTATCAATTTCTCACAAAAGGTCACAATTAAAAGTGGAGAGTTTATAGAAGCATACAGTTTAAAGACATCCCATATTTTATGTTATGATTTTCCTTATTTATGTAAGTGTTCAAGCACATATACTAATTTAACTTTCTTTCATATAATGTGTGGGTCTCTTTAAATCAGAAATGTATTAGAGAGGAATTAGATGATCTGAGGAAGAACCAAGTTTACTGTAGTATTTCAGGTGCACCAAAAATTATGCATAATAAATAAACTTGCAGTTGAGGAAACTATCTAAAAATGCTTTAATTGCTTTGATTTATACTTTTAAAATTCAAAACCAACTTAAAATATTCTGCAAGTATAAACAATATATGAAAGGTTTTAAAAATATAATTTTAATGAAGAACATTTTTTAGTATTGAGGGTGAATCTACAAGAACTTGTTAGAACAAAGGGAAACTCCCTCTTTCATAGATATTTTGAAATCAATTACAGGAAAACAATAAAAAAACAAAATTATGTATTATATGTTTAATTGTTTTGGTATTTTGCATAACACTTTATTTCAATAATTTTATTTAAATTCACAGCAAATCTATGAGATAGTTATTTTATTCCTTCTACACAAGTAGTAAGTTAGGACTAAACAAAAGATAGCTAACAAGTGGCATAGCTGGAATTCAAATTTAGTTCTAACCTCAAAGCCCATGCTACCTCTTTCATAGTAAGATTTTACCTCTTAAAATACAGTATACCACCAACACATACATATATACATGCATACACATACACAAACACACACACTTTTTTTCTTCATTGTAATATTATTTTACATGAAAATCTTCTTTCCTCAGGTTCTAAACTTTTTCAGATAGTTTTGATTAGCAAAATTTACAAACATATACATCATTTCAAATAATTATTCATGTGTAGTTTTCAACTAATGCTTATTCATTGCATGTATCTACTCATGGAAACATATATTACTTTTGTTGATAAGATTCAGTTTTTAAAGGAGGGAGAACTTTTTCCGTAATGGTTGGTTAAATGAGAATATACATTTTACTAAAATATTAAGTAGATTGTGTTTCACGATGTCTTAGAAAATTTAAAAGATGTCAGATAATATTCAAATGTAGAGTGAACTATATTAGGTGATTGGTTGGGAGAAAGGAAAAATATATTATGATCTCAAAATCACAAATCCAACATATAAAATTTTTATGTAAATATTCCTCATCTGGAAAATAAATGTGTTTAAATGAGTCCTTAAAGTGCCTCCAGAAATAAAAGTTGATTAGTTTTATGAACATGCCTGAAACCTCAATTAGTGATTATCTAAATAGTGGTTTAAAGAGTATTAAGAACTAAGTTAATAAGCTGTGTCACTGACAAAATTAAATTTAATTTATGGTGCCTGTCGTAGAGCAACTTAAAAGACAGGTGTATCAATTCATGAAAATTGAATGACAAATAAACACTAAAGGTAATAATAGAAGATACTATCATTCCATGTCTATAATTCCATTTTCAAATGAGCAGTACGAGCAATTATTCTTCTGATTTCATAGGAGTTTATAAATTAGAATATTCTAGAAGGTTTCAATAGAAGAAAAGAGATTTATTACGTGTCAAAAAGGGAACAGTCTTGGCTAGAGGAACAAACAGAGAAGATATTCTAATTTATATTGAAATAATTATACACTGAAAACTATACTTGGTTCTGAGACAAAGTATTTAAAAAGTGTATAAAAAGGACTCTACTCCCATGGTGCTTATAATCTATTTAGGAATGTTTGTATAAGTAGTCAAATGTACTCTGTACCTTTCTTAATAACATTTTGAATAATATTGTAAAAAGATATTAAAGTTGAGATTAGGGCACAAAAATACTTACTTTATTAGATATAAGGATATATATTTCCTTTCTAGAGTAATGAGAAGTATATAAATGACTAATTACGTCTTTGGGACCAAGTATAAGAATTAAGTTAGTCACTATGCAGTGATGTCATTTAAAATTGCCAGCTATTTTATAAATAAATTTATCTATTCAAGTTTTCTCTTTCTTTGAAAATAAAAAGCAAAAAAGAACAAAAGTATATACATAACCAAAACAGTACAAATGCCTTCAGCAAGTGCTTATATTTAATGAGATATATATTTAGAAGAAGAATTTAAATTTAAAAGTTTTCATATTCAGTTACAAATGAATTCACTGCATTTCTTGATTTACTTTTATTGTGGCTCATGACTTTCCTCAATCTTGAATTGCAAACTTAGTTTTCCCATTTCGATCTGATACTTATGAAATTATTATTGCTTTAGAGTGTCTTTTCTGGGTTTCCTTACTGTTTAAATGCTATTAAGCTCATATTTGGTAGGAAGCAGATAGTTTAATAGGAGGTTCACTTCTGTCTAGAAATAAATAGCAAGTTTTGAAATATACAATAAATAGCAGTACGGTCAAGTAATTTTAAAGAGGTTATTTTAAAACAGTAATAAAATATATCAAAGTTAACAGTTCACAATGTTATTTTAGCCAGTTATATAATATAAATGTTTTTATATAACAATATAAATGTTCTACATAACAAATGTTTCTACATAATATGTTGCATATTATTAACTAGACACATCTAGGTACTCATTAATTTTGGGAGATTTATATATGTGGTATATATAATATATATGTATGCCTTTTTATAAATAATTTTATATTAAAATTTTTATATTAAAATTCTGTATTTCTTAATCTGTTCATTTCCTTTTCAGCATAGAAATAAACATTGAAAAAGCAAATAAGCTCAGGGGACATTAAAGTCCTAAACTTATTTTTATTTAGTAGCATTGTAGATACTTAATAAGTGTATGTATACCTTATTTTGCTTGAAATGATGCTTTAGCATGATTTTAATATGGGGTGTGGGAATACTTTGAAATGCTACCTTTGTTCTGATGAGCATACAAGAAGCCAGAATTGGTCTTCTGTGTAAATGCTCCCTGGATGTAAATTTAGAACATAGTTCATTCTTCTAGGCAACCAAGACACCACTTAGTGAATTACTATTTGCATTAAAGGCTAATTCAATAGCACACCTCTGAATTAGCTTTCTCAGACAGCCAATTCTCACCCTATAAATTGTAAAGCACAGAACTCTGGAAGGCAGAAACATTATTAAGAACAATCTCCAAAACCATCTGTATACTAAGAAGCATCTCTACTGTAAATATATGATTTTTTGCACACATGGTATTTCTGTTAACATATAAAACATATTTTTGTAGTTAGAACTTGCTGATTTTACTAAAACATGCTCATTTGCCTGCATGACTGAATTTTTGCCACTGTTATCTCAATCAACTGTTATTAGAACTTCTGTTATGTGAGATATATATATATATTTTAAACATAAATGTGTAGTTATTATGCATTGTCATCAAGAACTATTTACCTAAAGCATATGTAACTACCTGAGGTTAAAAATTACATTAAATGTAGAATGCCTCTAGTTGTAAGACTTTATTTTGGTACTACAAAAAAGAAAAACAAAATCCTAAAAATTAAAAACATGGGAAAATATACATCTTCAAATCAATGAAATTAGTAATAGTAATTTCTTTTAAAGTTATAAAGTATTAATGACCATAACACAACAAATGTTCTGTCACCTTCAGAAAATAACAGTTTTACAACAATAAAATTTCAAACTCTGTTGCTAGACTTGTGCTTACAGCCAAGATAAAAGAACAGGAAAAGGATTTACCCTCCTACCCAACACAACTAAAAATTCAAGACAAAATATGTGAAATACTTTTAAGATACTGGACATCAGGGAACAAAGGACAGTGATCCCTGAGAAGTAATCATCCATATGAGAACTGTGCTTGCTCCTGGACATTAGCTGGGAAGTTTCCAGTCTGTCAGATAGGGAGAGGGATCTTCAAAAGAGACCAGCATTCTCTCTGAATTAAAGAGAAAAAGCTGAGAGTCTGGGGAGGCTACAGAGTTAAAATTACAAAGTGCTGGAAAGGAAGGAACTGCACAGGGAAAACAATCTGGACATCAGCAGAAGTTCTTTTTTGAGTCTTCAGCTGAGCCTTCAATTCTTCAATGTTAGCAATCTTTTCTTCTTCAGTATCTGTTCTATAAATCCCCCTGCTGTATCTCACAGTACAAGCATGTGAGAAATTGATCTGTGGTGAGAGAAAAAACAATCTGAAAGATTAGTGGGAACAATTCCTGGAGTTCACATAGGACTAGAAATAGTTCCTTTTGCCACCATCTGGTGTAAAATATTTTGCAATTCAAGAAGCAAAGCACTGGGTAGAGAGTACCGAAAAAGTTCTTGCCTCAGTAGTGGGCCAGAATTCCCGGTTCCCATTATCAAAGCTTAAAAAACAATACACAAAAGGATCAAACTATTCCAGGTAACTTAATTTAGTTCCCCTCAAAATCTCAATAATATTTACAAAAATACAAAAATATGGAGCACCCAAAAATGTAAAATTCACAATGCCAATCAAAATTCACCAAACATGCAAAGAATCAAGAAAGTATAACACATGAGAAGAAATGCCAAGTAATTAAAATGAACACAGACATGACAGAGATGATAGAATTAGGAGACAAGAATATTAAAGAGATAATATAACTTTATATGTTCAAGAAACTAGAGGTAAGATTCAATATGTTAATTAGAAATAGAGAAGATATAACTAAAACACAAATAAAACACAATGTCTGATATGAAAGGTGAAATAAAAGGCTTAACAGCAGAACAGATACTTCAGAAAAAAAGACTGCTAACATTGATGACATTAATGAAAATTATCTGAAATGAAACAAAGATAAGAATAAGAGTGGATAAAAATAATAATACTCATGAGCCCAGCGACAACTTCAAGTAGCTGTTACATGTGTAATTGGAGCCCTAGGGGAGGGATGGACAGAAAAACTATTTTTCAAATATGATAAAAACTGTGAACCGACATGTCCATGAAGCTTAACAATCCCCCAAAGCAAGACAAATAAAAGATATATATGTATGTCAACAATTACACTTTAAATTGTACCTTTACAATTTACAAAATGTTGCAAGCATTTTAAATTGTACACTTTAATTATTGATATATGTAGTAAAATATATATCAACTATACCTTAATAAAGCTTTTAAAATTGTAAACAATTTTGAAGAGTGAAGATTTTATATAATGGTTGCCTTAAATATGTTACAGGTTGAGTATCCCTTATCTAGTGTTTTGGATTTTAGATTTTTTTCAAATTTTATAATATTTGAAGAATGCATACCAGTTGAACATTGTAATCCAAAAATCCAAAATTCTAAATGCTCCAATGAGCATTTCCTTTAAGTGTCATATTAGCATTCAAAAAGTTTTGAATTTTGGAGCCTTTTGGATTTTGAATGTTTCGATTAGAGATGCTCAGCCTGAATTTAATGTAGGAGAACTTATTCTGTTTGGCTGATCTAAGGAAGGGCTTGACTCTCCATATATCTGTCCCAACCCGTCAGCTAGCTATCCTGAGCAAGCAAGGGTAATAAGAGAACAAGACTTTTTAATATTCCTGCTTGCATTCTGACTCCTAACATTCTATTAGCTAAAGTAGGCAACATAGATGGGAAGATCAAAAAATAAATAAATAAATAAATAAATAAACATATTACCTACTTATTTTGAGATCTTCATTAGAGTATAAATTTTACAACTAAGATAAAATGAGGTTATAATATTTTCCCGCAAGAGTCTAATCCTTAATTTATATTAATTTAAAAATACAGTGATATTTAATAGGTTATTACACGAAGGGTCTTCAAAAAGTTAATGAAAAGATTTGTATTATGTTTTTAATTCTACTTTTTGAAGTACCATCATAGAGTATGTAAATTTGTTTAAAGAACTAAAAATGTAAAAAATAAATAAATAAATAAATAAAATCTTCATTTATCTATTCTATTCCAGCCATAATTTTCCAGAGTTTTTAAAAAATAATTTTGTTTTTAAAGGAAAACCCAAATAAATAGAGAGCTGTAGCGTGTGTATTGATGGGCAGCTTAATATTGTAATGATGTGTGTTATCCCCAAATAATTTTATAAATTTGATGTGATATTAATAATTCTGAGTATTTTTGAGGCCTTAAAAAATAATGTTGTTTTATAGCCCAAGGATATCTTAATATGTTTGCACATCAGTGTATAAAAATGAATTTATTTTTGCTAACACCTGAATATTTTACATAACCAGTATCTTTCTATGGATACTTTTCACTATTAAAAACCATACTGTGACAAATATTCTGTGCTATGCTAATACAGCTGAAATGTTTTTTTTTTTCCTCAGTAGATTTTAAAAAGTGTGCTTAAATATAGATTTTATATAGTTAAAAATTTTGCTAGGTAACATGACATCACTCTAATAAATAGTATCAACATAAAATGTGCATTATCAATATTTGAGATTTCCCATTTTAAATACATTTTATTCAAAATTTAGTGTTAACATCTTTTGAAATTTTGGGCAATCTTATAGGTGAAAAATCAGTTTGCATTATTTTGTATGCTTTTATTAAAGAATATCAACTTTTTTCACATCCGCTTGTGATTCTTCTATGAAGCTTTCTAAGTATTATTTGTATCTTTTTAGACTAAGTTATATGCTATCATTTGTAGAAATGATTTATATGTTGTAGATACTAATGCTCTGTGTGTTTCGTGTATTGCAAATATTTTCTCTCTTTTTGTATTTCTTGAAATACAGAAATTTGGTCAAATAAGTTTGAACAAATTATTTTATATAGAGATTTTCCCGTAATTTATTTGTATATATTTTCTTTTATTCTTATTTTTTAGACAAGTAATTTATTTATGCATTTAAAGAACCAGTCTTTGTTGTATCAGTTCTATTTACTTTTGAAATTCATTTATTTCTATTTTAGCATTTATTCCTCTTTTAGTTCTATTTTATTCAATTGTCAATATGTAACCAAATTCCTTTGCAAACTTAAAGAGGAAATTTTTATTTTTATTTCTTCATCACACTGAGGAAAGTAAGTAACTGGTACGTACAACAGCTTAACTGTGACGTCATTCTCCTGTGCTTTCTTTCTTTCTCTGCCATCCGTTCTCTGACATGTGGTTCTCAATCTTATCATCTCCAGGCTCTTCTTGCATATCAAGGCATCTCTCAGTGTTCCAAGAATGAACACAAGTAAAAGGTCAACAAACGTTGAAAAGCAAAAAAATACAAAAAAACAACTCCCTCCTTGAAAAAAACATTTACTTTTATTTTATTGGTTAAAACATAATTTTCTTATGTTTGGCATACTTATTAGTCAAAACCATGTCACATGGTCACCCAACCTATAAGTTATAAATGTTGAATATACTGATCTGTACTCGCACACTCCAAATGAAGGTTCTGTTTGCAAAGAACAGGTCAACCATTCTTAACTAGGCCTCTAGTCATTATCTTAAAGCCATTTTCTTTTGATGTATTTTATTGCTTAGTTTTTCATTTGTTATACTAAATGTTAATGCTAATTTATTTCAAGAGTTCTGCTTAAGACTAAAGCATATAAGGATAAACATCTTCGTGTTGAGGAGTTTCTGCATCCTATAAATATTGGGATATATTGTTATTGCTTTGCATTAATTTCTCATAAATTTTAATTTTAGTTTTTTATTTTTATTTCACTCAAGATTTATTTAGAACAGATTTTTCGTTTGTTTACATTATATACTTGGGGGATTCTCACTTGTTATTTACTTGCTTTTTGTTTTGTTGAGGTCAGGGAATGTGGTATGGAAAGTTCTACTTTCCTGATTTGTGTCTGGGTACATAATCATTTTTGTTATTGTCCCTTAGATAGAAAACCAAAATTTGCATTCTCTGTACGGGACAGTTTTTCTCTTTTAGTTACTCTGTGGCTGTTTCTATAAATGCAGTAATAAATATTACCCATAAAATTATATATTTCATAGTTTGAATTATAAATTATATTTCCCAAATAATTTTTATATCAACATGACATTGAATTTTTGTAAGATAATGTTAACATTTGGGGATGTGATTTATATTTTATTAAATGCTTGCAGTTTTCAGTAAATTTGCCTCATGAATTTTATTGGTGCTTTTTTTTTGGGTACAGAAACATGTATTATCATTATGTGTTCATTATATATTAACACTTTTATCATCACTGAATTTTACCTTTTTGCCCATCTAGTACCTGGCCCTAAATACCATGTTATCTGACTCTGGTGTCATCATCTCCAATACAGTTTTTTATATAGTTATATATTTTTAATTTGCTTATGAGATTTATTTGAGACATATTTTGAAGGATAGAATAATGTCCTGTGTTCATTCATTTTGGTTCTGGGAGACACATGTAACATGTTAGGTATAGGTAAATAAAAACAGTGAAAACAGCAGTGAGGAACAAAGGAAAGGCGTGCCTTACTGAAATATAAAACCCAGGGATAGCATGACGACAGATGATAGATAGATAATAGTAGGAGAAATACATTTTTTACACATACTTTACATTTGTGTGTATAAAATGTATTTTATATATTAAATGTATTCTAATATGTGACATATGGCTTAAAAAGATGAACAGCAAGAAAAATCTACAGGCACTGGTTTCCAAGTAGTATACAAAATTATCTGTGCTGATTATAAAGAAAATATCAGAAGCATGTAGTTCATGGGGGTTTTTTTGGAAATTTTGAAATAGACTTTTAAAAATGTTTTAATAAATTTGTACATATTTTGATTCTTTATATATAAATGTCTTTACTGTCATTTGAAAGATTTACATACTAAAATTAACTAAATTAAGAAAAATACCACTCATTTTACTTTGTTCAGAATCTGAGATTAATACATTAATTATTAATGTATATTATGGTTCTGTTCATTAATGATTCAAGTTCTGTAAAAACTTAATTCGCTACAGCCTCATTTTTTATGTCTTAAATGTTATAATATTTACCAGTAATCACAACTGAATTTTACAATATGTTCATTTGACACTATTATCCTCCAATGCATAGTACTTTGTTAAGTAAAGAGCATTGTTATTCACGGGCCTTCTAGCATATAATATCTCTACATCATGTTGCATAGTTAATCAAAAACTGTTTCGGTTGTGCCTGTGTTTTTAAACAATGGATATAAAAATACTTGCTATTTGGCAAAACCAACCTCAAATTTAAATAGGTTTTTTGGAAATTTTACCAGGATCTACCATGTTGTCTATTTTATAATTTTATAGAAAATATTTGAAAATCATTGGAAAACAATGCCCTGTGGGATAATTGCAGGGTTTGAGATACACAGAGTGAAGCCATTCTGTGTCTCTTTTTTCTGGATTTAAAATATTTCTACCCATTTATGAAAAAAAAATATGTGCTTGCTAATTCTTTGGTGACCTAAAATTATGCAATTGTATTAAAATTTTTTTAAAAAGATTGCTATTTGGCTCCATGAAGGGAAGGATAGCCTACCAACTTAAAAGAAATATATGAATTCTGTGAAATATGTGACTAAACTGGACATATAGAATTTATAAAGTAGCAGTCTTTATTCTGTATCTACTATATGAAGATACTTTAAAAAGTTTGTGGAAAAATGGAATTAAAAAATACTAGGAACCTTTCCATGAGCTTTTTGAAGCCCCTTCATATGTATAAAATACATTTCTTATTACTAAAGTAAGATTTCCTATATTTTATAATATTTCTTTAAAATCATTTAAGAATAACTTGTCTTAAATTAATGGAATGTAGTTATTTTTTAAAGACATAAATTTAAAAGTATCATAATATTTATAATATTTTATAGTTATCTAATCTTACCAAGATTTAGATGAGTTCGTTGTGAAATTAACAAGCAGACTTGCAGTATTGTTTCTGAAGTTGTATACTTGAATTGAATCAACAGACTAACATATGAGTATTATATTTCAGATTAGAGTACAAATCTTGTGATATAGAGAACAAACAGCCATATTTTTAAAGTATATTCTAAAGGAACTACTTAGACTGCCTGTGATAACTGTTAAAGTGAGAAAGGGAGCTAAAATAATCCTTTGATCCAGCCATCTATCATCAGAGGCTTTGGGCTCATAAACCTCTAAAAATTTCTATGAATTGTGTCTTGCATTCATGAAGATAGAGAACCTTGCCTGAGCCAAGAATAAGTGTTCGTATAATTTAGCATATGCCTAGTTCTCTACAAAGTCATCACATTTTTGTACTTTCAAAATGTTTTAATAATGAATTTTATGTTTTTAAGAATAAACGTATAGTTTTTACAGTTATGATCATGATGACTAAATTTGAGTTACTTAACATTTTCAGAAGCAGTTAACAGTGATATTTCATTTATCTGAACTGATAGAAACTACAAGGTTTGATTTTAAAAATTAAAGTAAGACATTCACCATGGTATTTTCAGATTCAAAGAAGACATGATTTCTTATGCTTCCTATGTAGCTATCTGATACTTAAATTAAGGCTTAACTAGAAGTCTCAGATGTTTCTTGAGGCTTTGGCTAAAAGTACTATGCAGTTTGTTTTTCCTTCTTATTATATGATGAGTTAAACTATTTTCCACTGACGTCAGATCAGTTGGGAATGATTACTCGGAAACTACTGCATCGAACTCCACCTTCTTTCTTTTCCCTGTCCAGATTTTTATCTTCTCTCTCACCTTATATCTCTAGTCCCCCTGAGGATTATTTTTCAATAAGGTCAAAAATAGAACAATTGATTCTGTCTGACAAGTGTCAAAAGGCTTTTCGATCAAAAAGAGAGAGAACACCTAAGAGTCTTAGCAAAGCTAGTGAGATGAATGCTGTCACAGTAAAAAGGAAGCTCCATTATTTCACCACTTAAATGCTTAAACTCCCTTATGTGTCAAGTTATATTTCTATAAAGCTTTCTTTTTTCAGACATTGTTTTTAATTAATGCTCTATCAAGGGATGTATATTTTATTAGTGAGCAAACACAACAGCTTTAAGGCTATATATTTCAAATGAATAAGGAATTAGTGAATTTTGTTGTAGAGATAGCTAAATCTTATAAATTGTGAAGCTCTTCTATCCATAAAATTGAGAACTATGTTAATTAAGATAATTCTATGAAAATTTATTATTTTCCCACTGAAATTATTTTTAAAAAGTTATTCTGTTTTTAAAATACAATGCCATCCCCATGTAAGAACATAATAACATATATACAAAACAGGTAAATAAAAAATCTAAAAATATATTTCAATATTTTTGCAGCAAAGTGTACTATAAGATTCTTAAGACAAAATTTATAAATCTTAATACATTATGTCATTCCACTATTAAAATTTATTTATACAATTCTTTTCAATATATTCAATAGTTAAAGTTATTTAAATATTAATAACTAGGCTAATTTTGAAGATATGACTTCATCTCAAACTTAGTACACATTTAATATCAAACACTGCAGACTTTTGCTTCTGAATAAGATGTAGAATGTTGGGAGAGAATATTACTTTCACTCTGAGAGTGAGAAAAAGTTAGATAACCAGGAGCAGAAGTGGACAGCAAATAGAATTCTTTAGTAACCCAGATAGCTGAGAGTCAATCTCACATAGTTTAGTGTGTTGGCAGCTGTGCTAAAAAGCAGAGAGAGATTCTCTGAGTATCCTTGGTGCTAACATCCTAAGCCCTGTGGAAAGGAATATGCTTCATCAAAATTGAACACAAGGGCTGGCTGCTGGTTAGCTCAGCTGTTTAGAGCATGGTACTGATAGCACCAAAGTCCAGGGTTCAAGCCCTGTACCAGCCCACTGCCAAAAAAAAAAAAAAAAAAATGTGAGCTCAATCTAACCAAAGCAATAGCCTAGCTTAGAACTAACTCAACAACAGATGTATTAACTCAAAGACTCAAATTCTCATACAAATAGAAGAATGGGGGATTTCATTTTATGAAGGTAATATTATTTATTTCATTCTCTTAATATTTTTTTAATCATGGGCCATGTAAAGGACTCATAAAATGTAACTCATCATGAAGAGACAAAACCACTAATAGAAGCATATGTAGAAATGGCTTAGATGTTAAAATTATTAGACAGTTTAAAGAACCTGTGATAAGTATGCTGAAAGATGTAACAGAGAAGAAAACAACTTGAGTGAGTATATGAGGAATTAAAGCAGAGAATGCCTCCTGTTTAAAAAAATCCAAATGTAACTGCCATAAAAATTATTTTAGCTTGAAAAATAAACATGAGAGGAAAGAATTTATGAAATTGAATATGGTAAATAAGAATGATCTAGGCAAACATATGGAGAAAATACAGAATAGTAACAACTGTAAACAACACATTTGAGATCTGTTGGACAATAAGAAATGTTCTAGCCTATGTAAACTGAAGTCCAAGAAGGAGAAAAGAAAAAGATTGGGCCAGAAAAAATAATTGAAGGCAGAATTGCCACGATTTTCAAAAGATGGTAAAATACACCGACCCATAGACTTAAGAGGCTCATATTAATGTAAAACTAAAGGAAATCAAAGATGATAGGAGAAAATTTGTAAAAACTGTTTGGTAGACTGAATAATAGCTCCCCAAGTATGTTCCTATCCAAATCCCTAGAAGTTGTGAATATGTTTATTTACATGGCAAAAGGAATTTTACAGATGTTTTTGAATGAAGCATATGGAAAAAGGGAGATTATTCTGGATTATCTGGTTGGGCCCAATACTGTACAATTACAAAGGTTGTTATAAGGGAAAGAGGGAGATAAAAGAGTAAGATCCAGAGAAGACAATGGAATCAGAAAGCAGAGAGAAGAGATATTTCAAGACTCTATCCCACTATTTTTGAAGACAGAAGAGGGAGCTACAAGCCAAGGAATGTTGGTCACCTCTAGCAGCTGGAAATGGCAAGGAAACGATTCTCCCTAGAATCTCCAGCAGGAACACAGCCCTACCAAAGTATTGATTTTAGTAAAATAAGACCATTTCAGACTACTAACCTCCATAATTGTAGAAGAATTAGTTTGTGTTATTTTAATCCATCAAATATGTGGTAATTTACACAGCCTCAGGAGGAAAATAATACAAGCTGCCAGAGGAAATAGTCACAGGGCACACTGAAAAACAACAAGAAAAATAACTAAGTTCTTATCAGAAAGAATGCATGTCAGAATATGATGGAACAAGATCTTTAAAAGGCTAAACAAAAAATAAATGAATGAAAATTCAATCATTAAATTGTCCACCTAGAATTCAATATACAGCAAAAAAGTCCCTAAAAAGTTAGAAATAAAACAAAAATGAAAAACACTTTAAGAAAGACAAAAGCTGAAAAAAGTTCCTCTTCAGCAGATTTGCTTTATTAAAGTAACAATACCCCCCCCCCCCACAAAATCTTCAAGGCTGAAGAGTAATTGTATTATTTGAAAACCTAGATCTTCAGAAAAAACAAATGAAGAGCACTAGAAAGGATCGATAAAAAGTGATTAATGTCAAATAACCAAACATCAATCTAGCAGAAGCTGTGAAGGACTTTTCATCAAAAACCCAAATAAAGGGAGAGGCGTACCAATTCCTGGATTGGAAAACTCAATATTGTTAGGATTCCCATTTGTCACAAATTGACTTATAGATTTAAATAAATCCCAATCAAAATCCTAGAAGGCAGTTTTTGTAGAAATTTCAATATGATTTTTAAAAATATAAAAATTCAAGACTAGCCAAAACTATTTTGCAAGGAAAAAAAAAAAAAGAAAAAATGTTGTAATCTTCATACTATCTAATCTCAAAATTTCGCATAGAGCCACAGTAATGAAGAAAATAGGTATTTGTGAAGGAAACAGAGTAAGGAATATGAAAATAATTCTACACATAGATTTTTTTTCCACAATATTTTCTTTTTATTTATTTATTTATTTTATTTTAACTTCTCAATATACATTGTAGTTGATTTTCATGTCCCTTTACCTGTTCCTCTTTCCCCTCTCCCTCTGTCTCCTTCGCCCACTACATCAGATCTGTTCACTTGTCTTAACAAGTTCAAGGAATTATTGTGACTGTTGTGTCTTTGCCCTGCCCGTACCATTTATTTGTTTGTATATTCATTTATTTATTTATTTTTAGCTTCCACAAATAAGTGAGAACGTGTGGTATTTCTTTTCCGTGCCTGACTTGTTTTGCTTAATATAATTTTCTCTAAGTCCATCCATGTTGTTGTGAATAGTATTATTTCATTCTTTTTTATAGCAGAGTAGTATTCCATTGTGTAAATATACCATGGTTGCCTTATCCACTCATCTGATGGTGGACATTTGGGCTGGTTCCAACTCTTGGCTATTGTAAGTAGGGCTGCAGTAAACATGGGAGTACAGGTATCTCTTCAGCATGATGATTTCTGTTCCTGTGTGTATATTCCCAGCAGAGGAATACTGTGTCATATGGTAGATCTATCTGTAATTGTTTGAGAAACCGCCATACCATTTTCCATCAAAGGCTGCACTATTTTGCAGTCTCACTAACACTGTATGAGAGTTCTTTTTTCTCCACAACCTCACCAGCCTTTATCATTCTCAATTTTTTGGCTATTAGCCATCCTAACTGGAGTGAGATGGTATCTCGAAGTGGTTTTGATTTGCATTTCCTGAATGCTGAGTGAGGTTGAGCATTTTGATAATTTTGGACCAATGCACCAATTCAGTTACATGGGAAAAGGGTAGTATTTCAAACAAATGTCCCTGGAAAATAATATGATCGTGGAAGAAATAAAGAATCTCAATCATTTAACTCACTCCTTATATAAAAATTAACTCAAGATGTAAAATAGTGCTAAACATAAAGGCTAGAATTTCAAAGCACCTAGAAAAAAATGATATGAAAATAGTTTCACAATGTTGGGATAGGCAGAGATATCTTACACAGCACACAGAAAGCAATATCAATAAAGAAAAAGAGAATAAAAAATGAGACTTTAAAAAAAATTCTGCTCATTACAAGCCTCCATTAGGAAAATTAATTGGCATAGACAAACCACAGAAAAAGACACACATTCACACACACAATATATATATCTGCCAAAGGAGTACACAAAAAACTTCTAAAAATCAGTACAAAATGATATATGACCCATTATATATGAGCAAAAGACTAGAACAGAATTTTTGAAAAATGAGAATATGAGTATCTGATAAGTATACTAAAAGGTGTTTACTGTCATTATTCATCAGAAAAGTTAAAAACAACACAACAATGAGACACTACCCCATCCCCACTAGACTGGTTGATATCAAAAAGGAAGACTAGACCAAGATTTAACAGGGACAGGGCACATGTGGGACCCGCACATGGGAGTGTAACATAACAAACCAAACACTTTGAGTAGTAGTTTGGCAGTATTTTATAAAATTAAATGCATGCATGAATCCACCTGATGATCCAGAAATGCTGCTCACAAGTATTTACCCAAAATAAATGAAAATGTGCTCAACAAACATATTTGGTTCGTGAATGTTCACAACAGCTTTATTCATACTAGTCCCAAAGAAGAAACAACTGAAGTAAAGATAAACATGAGAATGGGTAAGCAGGCACTGACATAGTCCTAGTATGGAATAATGCTCGGCCTGAAAAATAAAAGAACACATATTATACATAGTAATGTGGGAAATTCTCAGAAACATCATGTTGAATGAAAGATTCCAGAAGAAATAGACTACATACCATGTGAGTGATTTCATTTACATGAAATCTGAAATAGACAAAAGTCTTCTCTGGAGAGAGACGTCAGGGCTGGTTTATGACTTTGTGGGTCCTGGGCACATTGGTTCTGATGAGATTCTTTCCCCCATGTGCAGAACATAATCATCATGATACTTTTGACTCTTTTAGTATAATAAAACTTAGTAATATATATTATAACATTTGCTTCTACTTAAAGTTCATTTTTCCTTTCTGATTTAAGATAAATTAATACATGTTATGGTAGATCTCTTAGAGTGCTATGGCACGAGGTACTGTGCCTTGACAGAAATCAAAATGCTTACTTCTGCGGTGGGGAGTTGAGCTTGAAACTGACAGGAAAGACTTGAGGTAAACTTGAAAGGGCGATGGAAATATTATGTACCTTGATCTGGGTAGTGTTTATATTAACTGTTTATGATTGTCAAAACTGAATACATGAGATCTATGCATTAACTAATCTTTAATCTTGATCTCAAAACAAGCTACTAATATAAATAGATAAATAAAAATCCAAATTTATCATATTCTCAGACACACACCCAGAGAAAAATAAAATCCTGGGGAAGATGAGAAATCAGTTCTTGCCTTCCTAAGGAACAATTGTATCCCTTCATTCTCATTGCTGTGTGCCTCTTATCCCACATCTCCCCCAAAATGTTAAAGCTGCACAAAGTCCCCATCCTCAGGTCCATCTTAGCCTTGTTTTTACACTGTGCACATAACATAATCATTCTCAGAGTGGAAAAACCACATGGTACAATTTCTGTAAATTAGCACAGCTAAATAGGAGTAGATAATTAAAAAAGATTTTTTTTCTGTCCCTCAAGACCACTGAAAGAAAATGATACTCTTTTTTTTTTTTCTTTTCCTTCTTCTTCTGTTCCACATCATTTATTTTTCAGGAATTGCCCTTGTTAATCTGGTAAAACTACCAAGCAACCTGCCCATGCTTTACTGTAAAGACTGTGGTCTGCATGTCACCTCCACCTGACCTATCAGATGACCCTTTTTTTCCAGACATAAGGATAACCCAGGGATGGACACTAACCCAATTAGGGTTAAATAGAAACCTTTTGATGAGACTGATATCCCAGAGAACAGTATCTCCTCTTCTGAGATAAAATGCTGGTTAGCCCCATGTGAGTCTGGAGGAAACTGAGATCAGCACTGCAGCTGGGGGGAAGGATTATTGTCAAAAAAAAAAAAAAAAAGAAAAAAAGAAAGAAAAAAAAAAGAAAAGAAAAAATTGAGGCCAATAATAAGGAAAACAAGCTTGATAGTAAAAATAAACAGATCCACGATGACATTGATGAGCTCCTGAAAAGAGCCATGCCTAAAATCAGAATCAACCCTGGGCTTTGGGTTATAAATGCCAGAAATTCTCTTTGTATACAGATATTTTGAGTATGGTTTCTGTCAGTTACTAGTAAAATCAGTCTTACTAATATGGTTCTGTTCATAACCTACACTTACACTTCTCAAAAGTCCTCTATCCGTTTCCCAAATTTCTGGCAACTACCTGCATCCTGGAATTTTTTTATGCCAATTTCTCACACACACATTAGTCCTGTAGCTTTTATCACCTCCTGTCCCTAGCTGCTATTTATGCTTTTATTATTAGATAAATAGAACTTCCCCCCACATGCAGGCCAACCAGCACAAACTATTATTTTTAAGGAATAATAAAAAGGGGGAAATGGAGGGGTATTCAAGGAACACTGTGAACATTTTCACATTAGTAATTTTTCTATCCCTTTTCTTGCAAGAATTGTTAGAAATATAATCTTGTTTTCAGCCATAATTATCATTAACTATTAATAACAAATTTTATGTTGAAATAAAAACCTCACATTGCATATTAAATATCAGTTTTGAGTGAAATAAATGCATGAATGCTGGCATGAACAATCATTTATGTCTATTTATATGTTTTTCTATATATTTACACACGTTTATATGCATATAAATATATGACATCTGTAGCTAAGATGTATTAATACATTTGTCATTGATATATTGTTTATAAAATAAACTTAGCTGTTCTCTGGGTAAGAAAATTTGCATCTTAATTTTTTAACAGAGCCTAAAATAGTATGAAGCTTTTTATAAACTTTTGCCAGTAATTTCTTAAAATAATATAAAGTGGGGCTAAGCAACCACATAGGTATAGCTACAGAAATGAACATGTTTGACTTTGTGACATATCTGAAGCAATATTGCTCAGACGAGGATTAAAAGGTAATCCACTATCTCTTAAGTGTTTTTTGTATACTCTGTAATTTCACATCCATTATGTACATTAAGATGTAGGACATGAGTCATTTCTCTTCGCTTATGTTCCATATTCCTATTGTTATGCTGAACTCAAAGAAATGTTAAACATATCTTAAGTATAGCACCAAGAACTTTTTTTTCCCATAGCTGCATTAATATAATTTTTATTTATTTATATTTGTGCTTGCAAGAACAGAAATCAACTTAAGTTGTTTTAAGCAATAACAAGGACAAGAGAATTTAGAATTGAATTTGTCTCATGAAACCAACTAAAGGCATGATGTGGAATGGTACCCAATCTACAGGTAGGGACTCGAAGCAGGATTCATAAAGTGATTATATACCCAGATAGCAATTCTGACTAGCCTACATGCAACAATTCTGCATTTAGAAAGCCTCAACCGCATGCAGGAAACATTTAGTAGTCGTCGTTTGCAATTCCACATAGAAAAAAAATAATAATAGTTAACAGAGTTTGAGTTAGGCATTCACTTATTTCATTAAGTTAGCTATAGTCAAGGTGAACCTTCTTATTTGAAGACCTTTGTAAAACATCTCACATCTGCGGTTTTTAAATTACATTCTGCAGACCAGATCATGTTTTATTAAAAACAAACAAAACAGAACAAAACAAAAAAAGAAACAACAAAATAAGCCTATTTCTTATTTTTAAATAATAATGTTAGGTTTTGAGTACTAGTTCCATTCTAAGGGTTCATCAAATGTAGAGTTCAAAATTCAAGGATAGTTACAACTATATGTAAACAGCATAGTATAAACACTTGCCTCTTCTTCCCAGATGTGTAATCTATCAACTAACAAGAAAGTGAATGACAGTCATTACTCTTTACTTTGGAGATTCCGCAGAACTTATGATAACATGATTAATTATTAGTTGTGAGGATTTTTTCACTCATTGTTTTGGATTTGCTATCAATAGTATTCTAACTTTAGAATGAAAACAGAATTACAGATTGAAGAATGGATCCTAGTCATTAAAATTGCTCAACCTTCTTAAATGCTCTTTAAAATCAATTTGTTACAAGGCATTATTCAGTTATAAATATTAAAAAAAATACTGAACTTACTAACATAAGCTCACAATCTGATTTATCAAAATATCTGAAATTTAGTAAATATTCTGTATCAGATAACTCAGTTTTTAAAAGCATGGTAACTTTTAAGAGAATAGTATTAGTGCTTAAAGGAAATGGAAAACATATAATGTGGATTTGTTCACTAGAGTTCTACATTATTTAATAATTTTGTTAAAGCTTTATGTCTTCTGAAGCCATATTTTTAGAAATAGGTGAGAGAAGGACAGCAGTTAAAGCATACAAAATTAATCATTCATGATTCAAAGTTCACAAGTCATGAGACAAAACAGGAGATGATCATAAAATTTAGAAATGTCACTTAAAAAAAGTTAATTCATAAGCAAATGAGACTGGCTTATAATTAGTCTGACAAAGGAATTTGAAATATGGCTTACTTTAGAATGTACAGGAAGAATATGTGGTGAGTCAATAAAGAAACCACAGACAAGCTTGGGTTCTGTCCTTTATGTAAATATATGCTATAAATCATTCTATCCAAATGAATATGCAATATTGGTAGCATTCATCAGAGCAGGAAAAAAGATCATGAGGAAAATTAAAAATAAAAATTATAAAAGATTTATGAAAAAATATTTTAAAAATGCTTTAGGGCCCAAATGTCCATCATCGGATGAGTGGATACGGAAAATGTGGTACATCTACACAATGGAATACTACTCAGCTATAAAAACGAATGAAATACTGCCATTTGCAACAACATGGATGGACCTCGAGAAAATTATATTAAGTGAAACAAGTCAGGCACAGAAAGAGAAATACCACATGTTCTCACTTATTGGTGGGAGCTAAAAATTAATATATAAATTCACACACACACACACACACACACACACACACACACACACACACACACACAAACAAAACCGGGGGTGGGGGGTGGGAAGAAGATATAACAACCACAATTACTTGAAGTTGATATGACAAGCAAACAGAAAGGACATTGTTGGGGGGGAGGGGGGGAGTGAGAAGGGAGGGAGGTTTTGGTAATGGGCCACAATAATCAACCACATTGTATATCGACAAAATAAAAATTAAAAAATAAATAAATAAATAAATAAATAAAATAAAATGCTTTAGAAAGTGCACTCCCTGTTTTTCCTCTTTGAGGCTTTCTTTCAGAATTCTATTCTTTTTCTTAGTTTCTTCTGACTTCAAACTAAGAATTTTACACCATTCTGCTCCAGAACTTCTTCATTTCTCATTTGTAGTTTATGAAATTGGAAAAAGAGAAAGAGATATGGATAGAATTCTTTCTCATATGATGAAATATATAAAAAAAATGCAATTCTATTCTTTGACCATGAATGGTTTCTGTCAGGAACATACTCCAGATCTACATATAATATAGTTTTTGGCTTTGGAAAGGTAGAATATTGCCATTCATTTACAGAAGAGAGTGTTCTAATTCTTCCAACTCTACCACTGAATGTTTGGGAGATTTTCTGCATCGTTTCCAAGCTAATAGTATCATATCTAGCTGCCAGAGACTGTTATTTCTTTATCTATTTGGTCTCCAAGTGGTAAAACTAAGAAACAAACAAGAAAGCAAACAAAGAATGATATTTTTTTCATATTCACTGTAGCATGGATGATAAAAAATAGATAATTTAAAATTAAAACTTAGGAATGTGGGGAAGAGTTGAGAAAGAAAATTAAGATAGAGAAAAAAATATAAAGTAAAATACGTGTAAGATTTATTTGTACAATATGTAATATGTAACATAAAATAGAGAAAAATAAGTTTTTGGTCCTGTTGATACAATCTAGACATTGAAATCTGCACTTAAAAATGTATGCCCTTTCTACTTTATCATCTACTTCCCTGTTTGTTCATTAGACTATGGCTAATTCCATTTTCATGCTAGGTTTCTTTCGCTTTTACTATTTAATCTTTGCCAAGAAAAACCTCAGAACTAAACCCTTTTTTTTCTTTTTTCTTTTTTGTTTTTGAGCTAGGTAATTTTTCTCATTCTAATTCTCCACTAAATTTTGTGGCTTTATATGGGGAATATTTACACTGTACAACTATTTGAAGACTCATTATTAAATATCACAAGGAATGGACACCCCTTCCTACAAAAGATTTTTAATTATTTCAAATTCTGAAGAATCCTAGTTTGTTCCCTTTCCTTCACTTGTATTCTATAAATCCAGAGGAAGAAATATAGTATAGTTTTATGTGGTTATATAGTTTAATTTCATTTTAATCATGTACAGATAAGAATACCTATGGACTAAAAGTTTTTTATATTTTTTTATCATTTTACTCATTCTTCTGGTAATCATATTTATATGATCACAGTTCTTATAAGCATACATCCTCTCTCATGCCACTCCAATAAAAGGATCTAGAGAGACTCTATCATAACATATCAAACCTTTATATGCAGTCAGTCCATGCATTATACAAAAATAGTGTTCTCAAATTTGGTATATAATGAATAACATGTTTACAGAAAACAAATTTAGTTGTAATTAGATCCATGTGCAGCTTTATTCACAAATAACTAACGTGATCTACAGTTTAAATAGTATTAGTCTGGACCCTGGAAGAAATGGCAGGTGGGATAAAAAGAATTTTGCCCCCATGTTTGACTGATGGCTTGTATAAATAAAATACAGAATCATGAAAAGTAGACTCAAACCCTTTTTTTTCACATTTAATCTATTAACTGTATACTAATACCTGAGATGATGAGGTACTTATTCTCAGATTGTATCTGAGGCTATGTAATTCTAAAATTTTTCTACATGGGTTTTACCAAACTGAATATAAAATATGAATATTACTTTATACATTTAAGTTATTAAATGGGACCTTTGCAAATGACAAGCATTCCCCTAAATTATTTTAATACAAATCTATAACTAGTTATAAACTTCATATACAAATAGGTATTCTAAATTTATAAAACCTCCTAAGGACACAGACGGAACCACCTGCAAACCCCATAATTAGCTGAGGTGAGCCGGGCCATGTGTGGCACTGGGGGCTCAGCCTATGACCACAGAGAGCCTTGTATTCGCAGAACAAGAGCCAAGGTGGTGTAATATAGCCACTGCCAAACCTACTGTCACCACAAAGACAGTTTGCTACCACAGCAGTAGCCAGGGCCACACTACAGGCAAGCTGTTACTCACTTGACTACATTAATATAAGAGTCACCAATAGAACCTGCAAATAGAGGAGGAAATCTTTATCCTCATAGCCAACCCCAGAGTAACAGAAGAAGCAAGTCCTTTACCAGATGACCAAACATCAACAAAAAAATACTACACCCACAAACAAGCGAAAAAGAATACAGTAATGAAACCACTGAGGGAATACATTAATGCTCAAATACCAGACCCAACACAGCAGGGAACCCTTGAAATGTCTGAAAAGGAATCCCAAGCAATGATCTTTAGAAAACTCAAAGAGGTAAGAAAAGACTCATTTAGAGAACACAGTGAAACAACTAAAAATATTCAGAATATGAAGGAGAAAATTTACAAAGAGATTAATACCTTAAAAGAGTGCAGCAGAACTCCTAGAAATAAAAAATTCACCCAATGAAATAAAAAAACAAAACAGAAAGCATGAACAGCAGGCTAGAGCAAGGAAGAGGAAAGAATTTCAGATCTCAAAGTTGGTCTTTCTGAAATCACCCAGGCAGATGAAAAAATAAAGGAAAAAATAATTTAAAATAATGAAGAAAATCTAAGAGAAACAGCAGACAACCTCAACTGCTCTAACTTCTGAATTAAGGGTATTCCAGAAAGCAAGGAGAAAGGAAAAGGCATTGAAAACCAACTCAAAGAAATAATAACAGAAAATTTCCCAGTTGTAGGGAGATTTGCATATCTTCAGATCCAGGACTCACAGGTCCCCAAACAGATTCAATCCAAAAAGATCTTTTCCAAGACACATTATCATCCAATTTGCAAAGCTCAATGACAAAGAGAGAATTCTAAAAGCAGCAAGAGAAAAGCATCAAGTTACCTATAAGGGAACCCCCATCAGATTAAGAGCAGACTTCTCAGCTGAAACCCTACAAGCCAGAAGAAAGTGGAATGGTATATTCTAAATACTAAAAGAAAAAATTGCCAGCCAAGAATTCTCTAATCAGCAAGGTTCTCCTTCAGAAATGAGGGAGAAATAGTTATTTCTCAGACAAACAAAAATTATGGGAGCTCACTACCATACAACCAGACCTGCAAGATATTCTCATGGAGTCCTTCATCTGGAACCTGAATAATAATGATCACTATCATTGATACACAAGAAAGAGCAAAACCCACCATAAAAACAAAATTGCCAGAGAGAAGCAGAAAGAGGCTAAATCATACCACCACAAATTTCCAACTAATATTGAAGGAGAGAAATAAAAGGGGAGTAATGAACAAAAGATATTTAAAACATCTAAACAAAAAGCAATTAAATGACTGATGTTAAATAATACCTATCAATAACTACCCTAAATGTGAATGGATTAATCTCCCCATTTAAAAGACACAGAATGACTGATTGGATTAAAAACTTAGACCCAAGTACATGTTGTTTTCAAGAGACTCACCTCACCTGTAAAGACACACACAGATTGCAAGTGAAGGGATGGAAAAAGGTATACCATGCAAATGGAAACCAAAAAAGAACAGGAGTAGCTGTTCTTATATTGGATAAAATAGACTTTAAACCAAAAACCATAAGAAGAGACAAAGAAAACCACTATGTAATGATAAAGGGATCCATCCAGCTAGAAGAACTAACAATCATAAATATGTATGCACACAATTCTGGAGCACACAGATATATAAAGCAAACACTCTTAGACCTAAAGAAAGAAATAGGCCCTAATATAATAATAGTAGGTGACCTGAACACCCCTCTCTCTCAGTATGTGACAGATTTTCCAGGCAATAAATAAAGAAACACAGGATTTAAACTACACCTTAGACCAGCTGGACGTGGCAAATATATACAGAATATTTCACCCAACAACTATGGAATATCCTTTCTTCTCATCAGCCCATGGAACATTCTCCAGGGTAGACAACATATTAGGTCACAAATCTAGACTCAGCAAATTTTAAGAAATTGAAATCATTCCTAGTATCTTATCAGACCACAATGGACTAAAACTGGAAATCAATAACAAGCAAAACCCTGGAAACTGTACAAATACATGGAAACTAAACAATAGTCTCCTGAACAACTTATGGGTCCAAGGAGAAATTAAACAGGAAATCGAAAAATTTCTTGAAACTAATGAAAATAAAGATACATTGTACCAAACTTGTGGATACTGCAAAAGCAGTACCAAGAGGGATGTTTATTGCAAAAAAGGCTTACATCAAAAGAATGGGAAGATTTCAAATAAACAACCTAACACTATACCTCAAAGGACTAGAAAAACAACAACAACCCAATCCTAAAGGTAGTAGATGGAAAGAAATAATTAAGATTAAAATTAACTAAAAGAAATAGAGACCCCCCAATGATGCAAATGAACAAAGAAACAAAATGTAAGTTTTTTGAGAAGATAAATGAAATAGACAAACCATTAGCTAGGTTAACAAATAAATAAATAAATAAATAAAAAAGAAGAAAAAAGACCCAAATAACATAAATCAGAAAAGAAAAGGCAGACAATACAACTGATACCAAAGAAATAAAAAGAATCATTAGAGACTATTATAAATGATGGTATGACAACAAATATGAAAACCTGGAAGATATGGATAAGTTTCTAGACACATACAAACTACCAAAGAGATAGAAAACCTGAACATACCAATAAGAAGCAAAAAGATTGAAATAGTAAACAGCAATCTTCCAATAAAGAAAAGCCCTGGTCTGGATGTCTGAATTCTATAAAACTTTTAAAGAGGAATTAATATCAATTCTCCTCAAACTATTCCAAAAAATTGAAACAGAAGCCTTTCTCTCAGTCTCACTCTATGAGGATAACATAACTCTGATACCAAAACCAGATGAAGATACAACAAAAAAAGAGTATTACAGGCTAATATCCTTGATGAACATAGATGCAAAAATGGACAACAAAATATTAGCAATCAGAACACAGCAACACATCAAAAAAATTATACACCATCCTTGCGTCCCTTTGATTCAACTTACAAAAGTCAATAAATGTGATACATCACATCAACAAAATCAAGGACAAAAGCCATATGATTATCTCAATAGATATTGAAAAAGCATTTGACAAAATTCAGCCTCCTTTCATGCTAAAGGCTGTCAACAAATTAGGTATAGAAGAAAAGTATCTCAACACAATAAAAGCCATCTACAAAAAGCCCACCACCAACATCATTTGGAATGGGGAAAAACTTAAGGCTGTTCCCTTAAAAACAAGAACATGATAAGGATGTCCACTCTCACCACTTCTATTTAACATAGTACTGGAGGTATTAGCCAGAGAAATTAGGCAAGAGAAAGAAATAAAGGGCATCCAGATTGGAAAAGATGAAGTCAAACTGTCCCTCTTTGCAGATGACATGATACTATATACAGATAACCCTAAAAACTCTATCAAAGACCTCTTACAGCCAGTTAATAACTTCAGTAACATTGCAGCATACAAAATAAATACCCTCAAATTGATTTCATTTATATTCTCCAATAATTAGCTAACAGAAAGAGAAATCAAGAAAGTAAGCTCATGTTCAACAGTCATGGAAAAAATAAAATATCTAGGAATCAATTTAACCAAGGAGGTAAAAGATCTCTACAATGAGAAATACAAACCACTATTGAAAGAAATTAAAGAAGACACAGAAAGATGGAAAGACATTCCATGCTATTGGATTGGAAGAATTAATATTGTGAAAATGTTTATACTACCCAAAATGATCTACAGATTCAATGCAATCCCCATTAAAATACTAATGACATTCTTCACAGAAATGGAAAAAACAATCCTAACAATCATATGGAACAACAAAAGACCTCAAATAGTCAAAGCAACCATGAGCAACAAAATAAAGAACAAAAAGTAAGGCCTGAGACAACACTACCTGAATTCAAATTATGCTACAAAGCTACAGTAACCAAAACATCATGGTACTGGCATGAAAACAGACACTTGGACCAGTGGAGCAGAATAGAAAGCCCCCAAATCACCCCTCAGACTTATAGCCTCCTGATATTTGACAAAGGCAACAAATGCATACATTGGGGAAAAGAATGACTCTTCAATAAATGGTCCTGGATATCCATATGCAGAAGAATGAAACTAAACATTTACCTCTTACCATGTACTGAAATCAACTCAAAATAAATTAAAGACTTAAGTATAAGACCTGAAACTGTGAAAATACTAAGGGAAAATATAGGCGAAACACTTCAGGAACTAGGTCTGGGTACAGACATTATGAACATGAGCCTGAAACAACAAGCAAAAAAAAGAAAAAATAAATAAACAAATGGGATGATACCAAAGTAAAAAGCTTCTGCACAGCAAAGGAAACAATCAACAGAGTGAAATGACAACCTACAGAGTGGGAGAAAAGTTTTGCTAACTATGCATCAAACAAGGGATTAATATCCAGAATATACAAGGGACTCAAGCAATTACACAGTAAAAAACCAAACAACCCAATTTTAAAATGGGAAAATGAGCTGAATATACATTTTTCAAAGGAAGACATAAAAATGGACAACAGGTACATGAAAAAATGCTCAATATCATTAATCATCAGGGAAATACAAATTAAAACCACATTGAGATATCACCTCAACCCAGTTAGACTGGCTATGATCAAAAAGACAGAAAAACAAATGGTGTTGAGGATGTGGAGAGAAGGGAGGTCTTCTACACTTTTGGTGGGACTGTAAATTAGTACAACTACTATGGAAAACAGTATGGACGTTTCTCAAACAACTGCAGGTAGAACTACCATATGATCCAGCAATCCCACTTTCGCATATATACCTAAAGGAATAGAAATCATCATGTTGAAGGGATACTTGCACTCCCATGTTCATCGCAGCTGTGTTTACAATAGCCAATATATGGAACCAACCTAAATGTCTATTTATGGACGGTTGGATAAGGAAAATTTGGTGTGTGTGTCTGTGTGTTTGTGTGTATATATATATATATATATATATATATATATATATATATATATATATATATATACACACACCATGGAATACTACTCTGCTATAAAAAAGAATGAAATTCTGTCATTTGCAACCACATGAATGAGCTTGGAGAAACTTATGTTGAGTGAAATAAGCAAAGCACAGAGGGAAAAGTAAGGCATGTCCCCACTCATAAGTGGGAGCTAAGAGAGGATGAAGGAAGGAAAGAAGGACCATAGTGGTGCGTTGGGTTAGCAGAGAGAGAGGACATACATAGGGATACAAAGTGGAGGAGGGGAGAAGGGGAGGGATGGGGAGGGAGTTTTGGGGATTATTTGGGTGGGTGACATGGGATATAACTACAATTTGGGTTAATGGTCATGCTGCCAGTATGGATCTGGCCTTCACATCTTGGGCAAAAGTGGTGATGTTCAGCTTTGTACCCCATGAATATCCATAGCCAATAAAAATAATAAATAAATCGATAAATTTATAAAACCTAACCAAAATTATAAATGAAATTCTAACAAAGTATAAAATAAATAATATCAACATTTACCTTATTGATTTAACTTACTTGTTATTTTGCTAATATTAAATTATTTTAAATATGTATATGATACATAGTATGTGATAAATGTGATAGATAATGTGATGAGTTTAATTTTTGTGTACCTACTTTTTATAAAGCAATTTTTCTATCCAATTTCTCTATTTATAGAACTGCATGATGGACACTCTTATAGCATGCTATGACATCACTTGGCCTTGCTGGGCTAAAATACATAGTATATTCATTACGTCTGCTTTTTTTCTTTTCTAATTAACTAAACCAGTTAATTACACTTTACCAGTATATTATTTTCATGATGTCAAATATGTTTCATTTATGAAATAGCATAAGGCAGTAAAGTCTTATTCTTTTAAATTGTCTTCTCACTTTTAATTTTAAATGTAAAATAGACATGTGCCTTTATACTGGTAAAATATTTCAACATGAGTCTGTGGCCAGCACAAAAGGTTATTGATAATTAACATTAGAATGCACTAGTATAATGGCAACCATAATTATATGCTAGGATCTTTTTGTAAAATGGTAGACTATGCAGTTATCAACAAGGAACCTCTAGCTGAAAATACATACAATTTCAGATTTAAATACTAGGGTACTTCAAAAAAGTAGTGGAAAAATACAATCTAAAGTTAATACAAATCTTTCTACGAACTTTTTAAAGTAAACTAGTACAAGTTGAAAGTAGCAAACCCAACAGATTTTCATATCCAGGTGGAACTTGGAGGCTGAGCATTGGCATTGCAAAGAAAGGAGTAAATAATTTTCACCTCAGGAGGTTGAAAATTAGTTTAGTATGATGCGGAAAGACTAAAGCCTCAAATTGCCGCTCTGCCTATTAAAAGAGAACTAGAAAAATTCTACCCATCAACCCAAGGCAGTGAAAAAGAAAGCCAGCCATCTGTCTGAGGACTCAATGGAAGGGGGAAAAAAATACAGAGCAGTTAAAGATACAGAGGTTATGAAGAGAAAATCCAACAGAAAACTGATAGGACCTCTGGAAAAGGGATAGAAGCAGTAGTCCCAAAAAGCATTAGCCAATAATTTCCCAAAATTAAAAAAGTCAATCACTTGAATAGTCATTAAATAATTTGAGCAGAACAAATGGAAACAAATGCATAATTAATCATAACATGTTTAACTACGAAAATAACCAGAACACATTTAAAAATAATGACAACTATATTGTCTGTAAGCACACTTCTTAGCATTAAAACACTATCAAAAAAATAACAATAATAATAATATTAGACAGCCATAATGAGAACTTTGGGTAATATTGCAGTCTCTGTATTTAGTCTTCAAATTCATGAATATAGGATGTCTTTTCGTCTCTATAGGTAATTTTATATTTTTTCCTGAAATATGTTATAGTTTTTAACGAACGATGTTTGTACCTTTTCAGTTAGGTATTTTATTCTTTTGCATGTTATTGTAAATGTAATGGTTTTCTTAATTTCCATTTTCATTTTGGATTATTTCTTGCTGGTTTGTAGAAATACGATGTACTTTTCCATGTTACTATCGTATCCTGCAAGTTTGCTGAGTTGGTTTATTAACTCTACTAGTATTTTTCATTGGTTCTTTAGCATTTCAGCATAGAAGATCATGTTATATGTGAATAATGATAGTTTTACTTCTTCCTTTCCAATTTAGATGCCTTTTATTTCTTCCTCCATCCAACTGCTCTGTCTCAAGCTTTCAGTGCAATATTGAATGTTACTGGTAAAAGTAGGCATTCGCTTGTTAGGAAACATTTCCCCCTAAGGTCAGAAACAAGGACTGGAATTTTTGCATCTATATGTATTTATATATATAAAGGATATTTGTCTGTAGTTTTCTGTTCTTATAATGTCTTTTTCTGGATTGTGTATTACAGTAATGCTGAGTTCATAGAATGAGTTAGGGCATGTTCTCTTCTCTTGTATTATTGGAAAAGTTGAGAGTAATTCTTCCTCAAGTGATTGGTAAATGCAGCCAGTGAAGTCATCTAATCCTGGGCTATTTTTTGTTGGGAGGGCTTTGATTACTGATTCAACCACTTTGTGAAACCAGCAATCTTTTGTATTTCAGTACGGTGGTAGTAGTGACCCCACTTTAACTTTTTAATTTAATAATTTGATACTTCTCTTTCTCTCTTTTTATTTTTTTTCTTAGTGAATCAAGCTAAATGTTTCTCAATTGTGTTGTTCTTTTTAAGGAACCAGCTTTAGCTTTGTTGATTTTCTTTTTTGCTTTTCTCTTCTTTATTTCATTTATCTTTGCTAAGGTGCACAATTAGGTTATCGATTTGATATCTTTCTTTTTTTAATGTAGTTATGTATTTCTCTTATCTCTTCTCTTTCTCCATCCCATAAATTTTGGAATGTTATGTTTTTATTTTCATTTAGCTCAAAGTATATCCTAATGTCTATTCTGATTTATTCTTTCACCTACTTGTTGTTTAAGAATATGTTGTCAAATTTCTATGTATTTGTAAATTGTCCAATTTCCTTCTGTTATTGATTTCTAGTTTTATTCCATTGTGTTTGAGAAGATATTTGGGGTCATTTCAATTTTTAAAAATGTTTTGAAACTGATCTTGTGGCCCAAAAAGAGTGTATCCTGGGAAATGTTCTATGTGCACTTGATAAAATAGTGCTTATTCTGCTGTTTTGGGGTTAACTTACATATCTATCAAGTCTAGTAGATTTGATAGCATTGTGTAAATTCTTCATTTTGTTATTGATCTTTGGTCTACTTGTTTTTTCCATTATTCAAAATTAAGTCTTGAAATCTCCATCTATTATTGTACAGCTGCAAATTTCTCTCTTCAATTGTATCAATGTTTATTTCTTGTATTTTTGGGGCCCTGAGATTTGGTGCATATGTTCATAATATATATTTGGAGGGAATTAATCCTTTTATCAACATATATTGTTCTTTTTGTTCTCTTGTAACAATTTTGGGTTTATTGTCTATTTTGTCTAATAATAATATAACCATGCCATCTCTCTTTTGGTTGCTATTTACATGGAATATTTTTTTCTATTTTCCATTTACAGATGATTTGCGTCTTTAATCTAACGTTAGTTTCTTATAGACAGTGTAGAATTGGATCACCATTTTTGACAATCTTTGCCTTTTGATATGAGAATTTAATATATTTACATTTAAAGTAATTAATGATAAGGAAAGACATTCATTTTTCTTCTCCTATTGTTTTATATATACTATATATTTCTTGTTTCCTAATTTCCCCCATTACTGCCTTATTTTTTGTGTTTCATTTTTATAGTGTACCATTTTGACTTCATTCTCAATTCCTTTTATATGTTTTTTAAGTTATTTTCTTCATGGTTTCCTTGATGGTTAGAATTAACTTCTTAAACTTATAATAATCCATTTGGATTAGCATCACCATAGCTTTAATAATATTAACAATACTGTCATTACAGCTCCATCCCTCTTTCTTTATGTTGTCATTTTACAAATTATATCTTCACATATTATGTGCATATTACTATAGATATAAAATTATTTAGCTTTGCTCTTTCTTAAATAATATGGAAAAACAAAAGAAGAGCTACTACCCGAAAGTATAATAATACTGGCTTTGTATTTACTTGTGTAGTTACTTTTACCAGTGTTTTTTATTTTATATATATATATATATATATATATATATATATATATATATATATGTTTTTTATTTTTTATATGGCTTTGAGTAATTGTTTAGAGTTCTTTCATTTCTGACACAAGAACTCTCTTTAGCACTTCTTGAAAGGCAGGTTTACTGGCATTCTGGCATTGAACTCACACAGCTTTTATTTGGAAATATCTTAAATTTCTGTTTTATTGTCAAAAGATAGCTTTGCTTGAAATAGAATCCTTGGTTGATATTATTTTTTGTTTCAGCACTTTAAAGTTATCATCCCACTGCCTTCTGGCTTCCATGGTTTCTTCATAGAAATCAGTTGTTATTCTTATTGAGAATTTCTTTTAGAGGACAAGTCCTTTCTTTTTGCTTGCTGTTTTCAAGATTCTTTCTTTGTCTTCATCTTTCACAAGTTTGATTGTAATTTGTCTCAGTGTAGATATTTTTGCATCCCTCTTAGAGTTCATTTGATGTCTAAAGTTATGTATTTTATGAAGTGAGGAAAGAGTTTGGTTATTATTTCTTTAAATATTTTCCTTTCCCTTTTTCTCTTTCTCCTCTCCCTCTAGGACTACCATTATACATATTTTGTATGGTTGATGGTATCCCACATGTCTCATAATTTTTGTTCATTTTCTTCTTTCCTTTTTATTTTTGCATATCTGGCTGAATTATTTCTATTGACCTATCTTCAGATTTTCTGATTCTTTTGTTTGCTTGCTAAAAGCTTCTACTGAAAGCCTCTAGTATATTTTTCATTTCAGTTATTGTAATTTTCAGAGCCAGAATTTTTGGAAACATGAGGTAACCTCTTCCACATTATTAGTGAGCTGGGAAAGGGGAAAGTGGAAAGGGGAAGGCAAGTAAAAATGCAGCAGGGTTTTTATACCATTTTTAAGTGGTCTTTTTCTTGATTTTAGCATTCTCTTTATTTGCATAAATTTTTGACTATTTTCCAGAGGTATTCTAAAGCTGATTCTGACAGTTTATGCTTTATTTTTTGCTGTTCCTGTGCAGAAGTGGGCCCATCAATTCACCTGCTCCACTGTGATTTCTGACATCATTTTGTATATGACATTAAAATGAACCTTTCTGATTCACTGTTTTCTTCATGGTAGTCCTTGGTTATAATCCAGAGTGACACTTTATTTCAAGCCAAATAAAGCCAAACTTTCCAAACTGGCAATAAGAAATTGTGTAGTTTAATCTTTTCTGAGTAACAAAAATCAACTCCTCTAGTGCAGTTCTTCTCACTACATGATTATTTTCATGCCTGAGTTATGAAGTGTGTCAGCCAACTTAATGAGCCTGAGTGAAAACTAGACGAGAATCAGCTAGTTTATCAAAAAGAAAACATACTGACACAATTGATTCAATGACCCTAAAGCAGAATTTAATTTCATCTTAATTATTTGGTATTTAAGTAAAGAGAAAATATATTAAAGAAAGTAATACATCACAGTAAAAAGAAAGCTTTTTATATTTACAAATATTTCTACTATGATTTCAAACTATAAGTGCTGTAATATCAATGATAATATGCATTTTAAGAATTCATTATGATTCCTGCTTCCTGTTCCAATTTAATACATGAAAATGTAATATACATATATATATAAACATATATATATATATTTATATTCTAAGCAAAGAAGGGAAACTTACTTTTATGTGAATCCTTTTTATTATTGAATGATTTCACAATTTTTCTGTGCCAATACAGAAAATGAGAGCACTTAGTACAATATAATGGTTAAATTATGTCATCAATGCCTTTTGTATTTCTTAGCTAATGTAACTAATGGTATCAGTTAAAACTAGGAAATTGATATACTAAGCTTATTATCACTCTCTTTCCCTGTGATTACATCTTCTAAATATATTTTTAAAATTGCTCCCTTAGATGAGGACTATAGCCACAAATATACATTTGTAAATTATTGATTAATAATTTAATTAAAATTAAACACTTGAAAATCTGTTTCATAATTTACATTACCAATAAAGAAAAACTTAGGTTGGAGGATAACCTATTCCCTTTAGAGAAGAGTTTAAAATAAAGATAATGCTTATTCATGAAGATGCAACTATTAAATTATTAAAAGGACATTATAATCAAAGTACTCAGACAAAATGTGAATTAAGGACAGTTATTTTGATATGTAATATACATTTCAATTTTTCTTTAGCTCTGTCACATTTTTGTAAACTATACTTATTTAGCCAATTTGCTATACTTTAGCATTGGACATTTTATTATTCCAACCTCCCAATGGTTTCATATTTTAATCAACCATTATACACAAAAGATGAAGATGTACACCAGTGTTTCTTATGACACATTCTCATATAATATTTCTCATAGGAAAGCTTTGTGCTTAATTTATGGGATTTTAAAATAATTGGTTTTGCGGAGCACATATATTTATATAGCCATATATAGCTTTTAAAATGGTGCATTATATATATATATATATTTACCTTTAAAAATATTTCACATGATGCATTTTGATTGTTTTTGCATAAAATATAAACTAGTGTACCAAACATTCACTTATTAAGATACACCAGGGACTCTGCTAGGCCCGGAGGATACAGTTGTTAATTAAAAGATCACTCCTTTGCTCTCTTGAACACAGGTTTGTTGAGACATAGATATTAAATCAATATTCAAACAAGAAGCTCTATAATCACAATTTTGTTTAGGTAATATGCAAAAAAACCCAGAGTTCTGCAAAAGTACATTGACATTGGTGGTGGTGGTGAAGGGGATTTATTTTAGTATTGAAGTAGTGTAAAGGTATATAAGAAAGGTATAAAGGATGATTTCTTAGATGAGAAGACTTGTACTGTGTAAATTATATGAGTGGGAGTTAGATAAAGAAACTGGGCATTTTGGTAGGGAGGTGAGTTGATTTTATAGGAATCACCAAATTAGAATATCCTAAAGTCCAGGAATTTTGCAAGAAGTAGGACGACTTGCATGGCTGTATTATAAATCAGGTGCTAAAAAGTACAGCATACATATGAAGAAAAGGATAGTCCTGAATTTACTGCTTCTAAGTGTACCATTGCCTATCTCCAGTTCTCATGAGTAAGCCAAAGCAGAAACATCTCTTTTGATGGAAGGAAGCCTCTTTAGCTGACTCAGGAGCAGGGCATGAAAGGAAGAGCAGGGTCAGAGACCTCATCACCACAAATTCCTTTCCTTCAGATTTTTTTTTTTTTTTTAATTTTCTCTGTTATGTAAACTGAATTAGAATAGACTCCTGCTGGGCACTGGGTGAACTCTCTCAATTTGGCAATTCATGTCCTTTAATTCTGGGAAAATTTTTAATGCTTTTATTAATTATATCCTACCATCTGTTTTTCTACCTTCTCCATCTGGACCTTCTATTATTTGGATTTTGGAATTATGAAAGCAATAGCTATGTTGTTTTATATTTTCTCTCTTACGTGTCATTTTTTTTTTTTCTAGTTCCTTTTTTTTACTGTAAGATTGTCTTAACTTTATTATACAGGCTTGTTACAGAAGTTGTCATTTAACTATCAGGTTTTTAAATTCCAATAGCTCTTTTTGATTTTTATAAAGTTTCTTCTTTTTTTTATTTCAGCAAATAACTGGCTATTATCTCTTATTTTTGTGAGGGTATAAAATACAGGTTTTGTTTTTGCAGTACTTTTCTCCCTACATCGTCTCATTTCACCTTGTTTTTATCTGTTTGTTTACTTTGGTCTTATATTCCATGTAAGAGAGTTTATTCTGATATCCAGCTAATGTTTGGATTTTCTTCTTGATTAAGAGAGGGGTACTGAAAATCTGACTTGGAATTTCTGAGCACTGGATAAGGTTTTTCAACTGTAAGCTTAACCATGGGTGATCTGGCTGAATCACTTGTAAGGAACTCCCAATATCACATTAAAGACTCTCCAGAGAAGAGTCTTTGAATTATCTGCCAGAAGAGTAAGACAACGGCTGTCAATATTCTTGCATGGTGCTGGGGAGAAATGCACTGGGGGAGAGATCTGCTCTTCACTGCATTCACTGCTCAGTATTCTTCAGATCCCATATGATGTGACCCAAGTGAATAAACCTCCAGACGTCTACCAGGGCTGCACAGGGGAGGGGATCTAGTAATTTAGTGATTTCTCAAATAATTTTCACCAGGCCTTCAAATTTTAGTAATCACTGTCATTTTTATTTCCTGAGGTGCTTGGTATTGCTAATTCATATTTTTTTAAAGAATTTGTTCAGTAAATAAGGTTTCTACCTTTATTCACCACAAAGTTGGGATTTAGCTTTCTCAGGGCCACTAAGTCAGTTTCCAACTACACATACGACTTCAAACTTTCAATATTTTGTTGTTGTATCTTCTCTAGGTCCCTTCAACATTGTAAATATCTTTTCAGTATTTTTTTCTACTGGTTTTGAAAGGTTTAATAAGGGAGAAAAATGATGTTCATGTCTTCAATACACCATAGTAGACTAGAAGTTTACTTAAGAGGAAAATAATATTTATGGTTGTGTATACACACACATACTTAGATTATGTATACCATGTGAATGTGTAAATATATGTAAAATAAAATTTTGCTTTCTTAATTTCTACAAATACCGAAAATTTCAATTGTTAAGAAGCTACTCTGTATTTCATGGAAGGAAGGTGTGTGTTGGGTAAAGATACTTCTTGTTGCTTGTTAGGTTTGTATTTTGTTTTTGTTTTTAATAAAGGGATTATGAAAGTTTCTTTCAGTTTATACATTTCTTATAAACTGTTTGTGAAATATGTGTCGATCCATTCGATTGATTACCATTAGGATCATTGAGAAGCCTAGGAAGAAAATCTGTTAATTGGACCTGATTGGATAAAAGTTGAATATGGGGAAACTGATATAGAGCAAAGAGGACTGAGTCAGAAATGAGGTAGATACATGTGAAAGAGGAGGCAAAATTTGATACCCAGCATCTTGAAAAAAGTTCTTATCTTCTCTAGAAGAGTTGCATGAACAGTCCTGTCAAGATGTCCAATCTTTAACTGCCTATCTCTGGTGAATAAATAGATGCCCCTGGCTCTGTAGCTTAGATGTCAATCAGAAATTTCATGACAGAGATGCATTCATTGACCCCCAACTTCCTTAAGTCTATGAGGACAGTCATTGGTAAGCAGGTAAACGTTGGAAGCAAAGATTCTTTGGGAATCAAAATTGAGAGTAATAACTCCAAAGTTTTCTCTCCCTACTGCCTTGGAGCTCTCATCCTTTTCTTTACTGACTCCTTACAAATACCCTGCAAAACCAGAACACTTGTGCCAAATAGAATCATTAAATAGGAACAGGAGGAGTTCTCATTTCCATTGCTTCAGAAGTTTACAATGCAGAGGAAATTTCCTACAATAGACAAATTGTGGTAGTAAGATCCAAAGTTAAATTGCTGCTAATATTTTGTTCAAAAGTATTTTACATGTAATGATTAGTTTTTGTAATATCATCAACACATACTTACCTTCAAATGGTAAGCAGTTTGTAGGCTAACCTGAGTATTAAATAGCACAGAAACATTGGATTGTAACTCATTTGCAAATTGCTTATTTTTATGATTGTTTATTAGAATGAAACAAAATAATAACAGCAACAATGACATTGATGCTGATAATAGCTGACATTCATGTTGTACTTGCTATCTGGGAGGCACTATTCTAAGGGCTTTAAATGAATTAATTTGTAATAATTCTGTAAGACAAGTTCTATTACTATCTCCATCTTACAGATGAGAAAACTAAAGTAGAAAGAAAGCAAAAAACTTCCAAGATTGCACAGTGACTGATAAACCTGGTTTTAAACTCCAGCAATAGGACACCAGGTCCAATGCTCTGAACCACTAGTGAGCATATGAGGTTTTTAAAAACTTATCAGTTCTTTTATGAATACGGGTGAAATTGCTCCCATTTCTCTTGCTAAACTTTTCCAAAGTCCAAGTTACTGTATTTTCCACTTTTCCTTCTAGCTATACTTTCTTTCCTTCTATTACATGTAGAGTATGCATAAAGCAAATGTACTTCACAAGGCCTGGTTTTCCAAAGCCTTGCAGTTTCAAATATTGACCTTGCAAAGGACAGGAAATTTTCCCGAGGCTATATAGTCTCTGTTGTAAGATAAAGAATTGTAACACAGCAAGGTTGCTAGCTCAAAGACAGACAGGTTACTGACTGATATGTAAATATACTGGAAAATTGCTGTAAGAAGAGAATGTTTGCTAAAATCAAGCTTGTTAGTGGATCAACTTAATTGCATGTTACCAGCTTCTATTGTTAAACTTGTTAAACTGTACTTAGCAAAAACCCCACCTATGTTCTATTCCTGTAACTTCCTGGGCTGGAGAATAAATGTGGGGAGAGAACCCCAATTTGTGGTTAATTTCCCAAATGAAAGGAATGCCACTGTCTTGAGGGTTCTGGGAGATTAACCTCTTTCTGGGGCTTCTCACTGCTCAGAAGAGACAGGCTTTGAGTAATCTTTGGTGGCTCTGTCACCCAGAGGAAAAGGGGTGACAAATCCATGGGAGGAAAAGCAACAATTACATTCACTCATGTCTTCACCTATAATTTTATATACATAGCTGTCAAATTCATATTCCTGGACTTTCTACTAAGCTCAATTCTTACATTTCCTATATGTTTTACCAGAACTCTAAAAAATTATACAAACAAAATCCAGACAGCATAATGTAATGGTTAATAATTCAAATAGAGTTGAGTTTGAAACAAGGCTCTTTCACTTAGTGACTGTGCGATCAAGGACATGATAAGTAATTATCTGGAGATAGTTTCTTCTGTGTTTGTAAAATAAGAAGCAAATAGCACTGCTAGGATTTTTTCAAAGATCAAATGAGGTAAAATGCTTAGGAAAATGCTTTAGGCAGTATACATAAATGGTAGCTATTATTATTAGAAGGGAGACTTAATTTGGAGATATGTTTTCTTATCCCTCTTTACCTCAGCATTACCACTCAAAGAGCCAACTACATAGAAAAAGCTGTTTTAGTGCTGAATTTTGTGTCATTTAAAACTATATGGTCAGTAACAATTTAAAAAATAAACTAAGAAGAGATATAGTAGGTTCTGCTAGCTTTCCTTTATTGGGGCAACTGGAAGGGCTGGCTTATCAATTTAGGGAATTATCTCTCTGATACCACTTATAAGGGTAATATAAAAATGACTGAAGAGTTGAGTTTTAGGGGACAAGAGTAGTGCTTTCCTGTCTTCCTGTGCTCTTTTTTTTCTAACCAATTTCTACCTGTCAATATCTTAACCATTTTTTAAAATCTCTTATCAAATCTGACTTCTGTTAGGTATCTTTATTACTTACTCTCAAAATAAATGTCTCCGCAGATTTCCTGTCTCTCTGTATCTCTCATGTGACAATTTTTTTTATAACTTATGAAATATTTATGCTTTAATTATCTCATATCATTACTAAAATATAAGTCTCTTGGGACCTACGCATATGATATATTATCTTAGTATTCTTTTCAGTGCTTAAATGATTACCTTTCTGTAGAGACTTCTATAACATAATTTCTACATGCTCCAAGAAGAAGATGGGCAGAGGAAAGAAACAAGGATAGTCATCAAGTTAGAAAGATCATGCAATAGCAGTCCAATGGGATCCTACGGCTCTGGAGCTTGGAAGGCATAATCAGAGAAAAGAGTGGCAATGCCAGATATGTTGGCAGGGTAGGGAGAGCGAGGTGTCAGACCATGTAACATTTTCCTCTAAATATACACCTAACCTATCATGTACGTCTGCCAACAATGTAAAATAGATAATAAAATAATGTTGTTATCTAAGCAAATTATACAGAATTCAAAGTATGTGTAGTGAAGATTACCATATGCAGGTAACATATTTATAAAAAACAAAAATTCTTGATGTATTGTATTGCTTTGTTTTGTTTTATTACATAACTTGTAGAGAATTTATCAGTGGTTTGGATGTGACCAAAAGCCAATGATGGAAAAAACACACGATCAAAATATTTGTAAAGCTAAGAAAATAACTCAATTAACCAATACAATTAATTAATAATCTTTAAAATCAACTGAAAAAGCTTTGGTTATGCAATAAGTTGAAAAATATTGGTATCATTGTGTGGACAAGTGATGATTCCAAATATGCAGAAGTCATAAATAAGAAAACTTGAAAAATCAAACTGGTTTATCAGAAAAATATAAAATAATAAACAGAGTAATATGGGGCAAAAACAAAACAGTTAAAGAGTTACAGAATAGAAATAAATCAGTAAGACCCCAAGGACTAGAGATCATAGTGGGCTATGGACTAATTGGGATTTTTAAACACAAACATATATATTTGAAAATTTTAATATAGTAATCATTATTTTTAGAATAATTTGTTTTAGATGTTTATATTATATTTCTGCTATGTTGAGCTTAATTTTTAGATATGAGAAAAGCAAATACTACCAGAGATGATGAATAAAAAGCAGGTGGTAAACAGTATCTAAAAAACAAAAAACTAAATATCTTGGTAATTTTACATTTAAAAATAGTCTCCTGTTAGTGGGGTGGATAGAAGAATTTCTCATTTTCACATGTTGGAGAACCACCACAATAGATTTTCAGTTCAGCTGTAAAAAATATGTTGGACTTAATTCTTTGATTATAGTGACAGTAAAATACTCAAATAATTTACCAGAGAGAATTTGCAAAACTATGCCTTGTTTACCCAGCTTGTACCCTCATCTGTGTTCCCTGTCTCCAGTACTCTCTTTTGAGTTGTTTCTACTTTTTATTCATTCAAATCCTTCCACTACATTGAGAAGGAGAACCATTACTCTGAATAGTGCCATAATCTTAATTCTCCACTCTTCTATTTGAGATGACCGAGTCTTGCTGCAAAAATAATGCAATTTTGCAGATAGGTACAATTAAAGATGTTTGGATTACACCCTTGACTGTTTCATTTTAATCCATAGCCAATTATTAATCATTCTTGTCCTAAAAATGACTATTTTGCAATGTCATTGCTCTTAAGAAATGACTTCTCTCCCACAGTATTAACAGACAAACTTACCTCCTACTGCAAGGAAAGCATATAACATGGTGCTTTAAAGCATGCATTTAGGCATTAGACATACCTGGTTTTAAGGCTCAAATCTGATACCCACTTTCTTTGTAACTCAAAAACATAAAATTTCTGACCATCACTTTACTCATTTGAAAATATGAAAATAAGATTTTGATAATGGCATGATAATTAAATAATATATGTAGATCACATAAAATGCTCATTAAGTGATAGTATTATCACAGTTGTTTTTATTGTTATGTAAGAATATTAAGACTGTTGGTCAAGAATTCCCTGAACTGCATACAGTACTAGTCACAAAATCTTCTTTATTCAAAATCACTCTTAGCTCTTTTTCTTCTGTGCATAGCTGACATCTTCATTTCCTCTCTTTTGAAGTCATACTGTATTACTCCATAAATTGATACTTACAGCTGTCCTTGTTCTGATTTGCACTATTTTCACCTAGACCAGGTTAGTAGCTTAACTCGTTTGTTTCTCACCTATCATCCACATAGAATCCTTCTTAAAACTATTAAGTACAAGCTCCCATTACTCTGGTAACACATTCTTAACATATTGTGCAAGACTAGCTATTTTCATACTCTCCCCAATTCTCTGGCAACATCTTCTTAACAATCTCAACCATAATCCCTAAATTTGACAATATTGAATCAATCTGCTTTTGTATTAGTAACTTTGCTTAAAATATCCTGTCATGTGTCTCTTCTCTACATGGCCAGTTCCTATATATTTCTCCTCTAGAATGGCTTCTGGGAGGAAGAACCCTATTAGAATGGGAATAACCCTACTAGATTGGATTATGTGTCCATTATGGTGGGAACATGATACTCTGGAGGTAGTATTCTATTATTTCCTCCTTAGCCTTTGTCCAATTGAAGCAGTAGATTGACTCTGTGTCTTTTACCTCAAGGAAGGGATATAATAGCATGGAAAGCTAAAAAAGCCTGCAGTTATTCCAAAGTCCTAAGCTAGGGAAATTGAAAGGATTCTGGGAATAAACAAAGTATTTTGGTGAAATTAGATATGAGATGGATTTAAGCAGCTGTTGGAGGTGAGATGTGAGGGATTAAAGAAAATTAGTTCGAGAGTAAAGAGAGTGCTTTGCATCCTAATTTTTTTAAAAAGTCAAGAAATTTGAGTAATCATGTTACTAGAAACCAAAATTATATCACTAATGTGCTGTTTGTTCTCAACCTGAGGTCAATGTATTTACCTCCCATGCATTGCTACTTTAGAATACCCTACCGAACATTGATCTAACCCTCAAAAATAAAGAAAAAGCCTCAAAAAAATGACTTAGATTACAGTTTTAAAACTTATCCATGGAATAGTAGTGCCTCAGATATGCTAATAAATCGATTCATAGGAAATAAAGTCTTCTTTTTTGCAATAGTTGATGCATAAGTTTTGTTGAAGAAATTAATGAAATAATCAGTGCTTTAATTCGCCAATAGAGGGTTTGTGGAGAAGGCAAGATGGGTTAATTATTGACTATGTTGAGATTTATGCAAAGGATAAGAATTCAGTTTTGCTCGAACTGGCTTGTACTGGTTATGATGGAAAATTGTGTACACATCTCTTAAACTCAGGCTCAGTGATATCTTGTTTGTAGATTGAAATCAGGCATTGTGGGAGTATTTTACACCACAGAAACTGGAAAATGCTACAAACAGTGCCTTTTGTGCCTTTTGTTACTCATTGATTACTGTGTCACTGGTTATGATTCAGGGCTAAAAGAACTCAGGTATTTAAAGGACTTTCCAAGAAGATGACATTATGACAACTATTACAGACATGGTTCTTAAACAGCCCTGAGGTTGCTTCTAATGCACCAGATATAAAGATAAGGGGGACTAAATATATCTAGCAACACATCGAAAATTGCAAAATTTTAGGGGAAAAATGAGACCATTTAGTCCAGTACTCTGTGGAACTCCTGAGTCTTTCACTTTTGCCTTGTTGGATGCCAGGGTGACTTGGAGGAGTAGTATCTGGGACTTTCACCCCTGCCTTAATCAGAATGGTGACACTTTTTATTTTATATATTGGGCTTTTGCATAAGATTTTCTTTAATCAATAATTTCCAAGTTTAAACTATGTATACACATACACATTTCTACCTACATCTTCTATAGTAGTAGTTAGGATTATGATTGAGTGTATTTTTCTAACTTGGTATATTGGCAATTTTTAAAGGTACTTTCAGTTATCTATATTTTACATCAAATTTTATAAAAGTAAACATGTCCCAATGAAAAATCCCAAAAAGTAGTTTTGTGGATATTAATAAACTGATTTTAAAGTGTAGGTGGGGAACAAAAGATCCAGAATAGCCAACACAATATTGAAGAAGAGAAAAGTCAGAGGTCTGAAACTATTCAACTTTAAGACTTACTATAAAGCTACGCTAATCAAGACAATGTGATTCTAGAGGGAGAAAAAAAAAAAAAAAAAAAAAAAAAAAAAAAACAGACAAAAAGACTAAAGGAACAGAGAGTCCAGAAACAGACCCATACAATTATGGTCAACTGATGTCTGACAAAGAAACAAAGGTAATTCAGTGGAGAAAAGATGCTCTTTTCAGCCAATGGTGCTGGAACACTGGATATCTGCATGCAAATAAAAACAAAATAAATGAATCTAGATACAGACCTTACATCCTTCACAAAAATTAACTCAAAATGTATCATAGACCTAAATTTAAAATGCAAGATTAAAAACTCCTTGAAGATAACATAGGAAAACATAGAGATGACTTTGGGTTTGGCAATGATATTTCAGTTAAACCACCAAAGGAGAATACATGAAAGGAAAATTGATAAGTTGGACTTCATTAAAGTTAAGAACTTCTCCTCTGTAAAAAATACTGTTAAGAGACTGAGAAGACAAGCCACAGATTGAGAGAAAATATTTGTAAAAGACATATCTAATAAAGGACTGATATATACAATATACGAAGTCTTAAAACTCAACAATAAGAAAAAAATAAAAATAAAAAATGGTCAAAAGACCTGAAGAGACACCTCACCAAAGGTAATATACAGCTGGCAAATAAGCATATGGAAATATGCTCAACATCATATGTCATAAGGGAATTGCAAACTACAACACTGAGATACCACTGCTACCTATTTGAAGGGTGAAAATCCAAAACACTGATGATACCAAATGTTGGTGAGGTTGTGGAGCTAAAAGAACTGCCATTCATTACTGGGAGAAATGCAAAATGGCATACCACTTTGGAAGACTGGCAGTGTTTTTACAAAACTAAATATATCCTTACTGTCTGTCTAACAATAGTACTCTTTAGTATTTATTCAAATGAGCTGAAAATGCATGTCTACACAAAAACCTGCACATGAATATTTGTATCAACTTTATTTATAATGCCAAAGCTTGTAAGTTGTCCTTCTATAGGTGAATGTATAAATCAACTCTGGTAACTCATACAATGAGATATTATTCAGCAGTAAAAAGAAATGAGCTATGAAGCCAGGAATAGACATGAAGAAATTTTAAATACATATCGCTAAGTAAAATAAGTCAATTTGAAAAAAAGTTACATGATGTATAATTCCAGATGAATGACATTCTGGAAAAGGCAAAATTATGGAGACATTTACAAAGATCAGTGGTTTCCAGGGGGTTAGGGGACAGAGGGAGGGATAAATAGGAAGAGTAGAGTGAACCCTAATGCAAACTACTGACTTGGGTTGATAATGATGTGGTAATGTACATTCATAGAGTGCAACAAATGCACCGCATCAGTGCAGGAGGTTGACGGTGGGGAGACTATGTTTGTCGATGGTAGGGAAAAATGAGAACTCTGTATTTTCCACTCTATTTGGCTGTGAATCTAAAACTGATCTAAAAAGTAGTCTATTACTTCAAAAAGAAAATTTCAAGGCATTAAGAACACTTTCATTAAGAAAAATTCAAAAAAATTAATTGTATTTTTATATTTTTGTGCTTAATTTCTTTTGAAAAATCTTATTTTTCTTTATGAAGAACGATATTTATAATGCTTGATATTTACTTTTCTAATTAAAAGACTATTTGGGGTCAATTTTTACCTCAATAAAGTTAAAAAAAGAAAAAAAATATTTAAGACATAATTTACTGAAGTAGATTTTAAAATTAAAAATTAAAAATATAAAATGTATTACTCTTCCTCAAGAGTCTTTTATTCCTATAATTATAACAGAAATACCATGCTTTCATTTTCTCTTCAAATCTCTATTAGCCATATGGCTTGTGCCTCTGACAATCAGCATTCTAATGAATCTGGAGCTTAGCTGGTGAAAACTACCCTTCTACTACAATGTTTGACCTTTATTTTCAAATTTTTAATTTGCTGTTTGATGGTTTTTATCATTGTATAAAAATGTCTACCTTATTTAAGAATAATCTACCTACTTGTTTACATCTTAATAAGAAATACAATGTTTTCAAAGTGTTGGGTTTGTCTGAAAGCCTGAAATATTTTGTCACACAGATGATTAAGCATATGTCTTTATTCTCATTGAATGGACTTATATAAAATAAAATATCATTCTTGTATTTATGTTAGTTGGTTTGTTTTCTTATTTGTTATATAAATCAACATGGTTCATAGAGGAAAATGGCAGCTCACTACTGAGCAAAAGAAATTACTTTTTTTTTTCTTAATGTCACTCAAATCTTTTACTGAAGTAAAATACTTTAGAACAAATATTTTGCTTCTAGTAATTACAAGTATGTCATCTAAAAGAAGACCTTAAATGCCATATGTTTGCATATAGTCTATCCATCTATCGATCTACCAATCTATCTACAATGCCAAGATATTTCTAGTTACTAAAGGAAACTATTATAGAGTGAGAGTTTTTGGCCATTTGAACCATCTAAATAAAGTATTTTTACTTTTTACCAGGCAAGTGTTTGACCATAAGTTTTTAACGGGATAAAGATATTAAGATAAAAATCAAAACAAAACAAAAAAGGAAAAATCGTGGCTTATAGATAGGACTTCGAAAGGATAAAATTAATAATTAGAAAAAACCCTGTGGACTTTATTTTCAAGGTCACAGGTTGGAGTTAGAAAGAGTTTTGAAACTTTATTTTAGAATCTTTCTGTATTCTGCTGTCAGAATTATACTTCAGCTGAAAATATCAAATAAGAACTGTTGACATAATAGTCACTGATCTTAAATCACTTAACTCCTTGAAATGGCACATCAAAAATCATCTCCACTGGCAAACATTCATTAGCATTAAACAGAAACTGTGATTTGAACGGATGCAATTTAACCTAGGTCCCTGCGTTTTTTTATACTTATCTTTTTCATATTTACCTCTCCTTTAAAAAAAAATTTATTGCAGAATTACATGAAGGTGCTTGCAGAGGTTTAATGGATTGTCTAAAATAAGATAGGGAAAAGGTTCTGAATTCACTGAACTATAGAGTAAGTGATTGTTCAAACGGATTGTCTTTCAATAGTGGCACACTGGGCAAACTTTTAGTCGGGCAGCCTTCTTTTGACCAACTTCACAAAGTAGCAGCAGGAAACACATATCCCAATCATTAAAGGTCATGCAAAGATAATACTGTGCTCAATCTGCTGTGACTATTCCAGTATTTACTTCAGCTGCCAGTTGCGATGAAGTCTGTGAAGACTGAACGTGTTTTGTAAGAGTTTACAATGTGCAACAGGCAATTGTATTTTGGATTTACTGAAGAGTTTCACAATTTTTCCATATGTGGGTAGCAAAATACTTAATTTTAATTCAAAACACATAATTATGTAAATGTGGGATTTTTCTTTTTCTTTTTTTTTTCGTGGCTGAGAGAAAGTTTCGTATAGTGGATACTCTTGAATAATTTGGGAGTATTATTTGGGAATATGCTTCAACACTCCCCTAAATACATCTGCAATGGGTATATCAAAAGCTAGAGTTGTCAAAGGCATTTCTTTATTTATTTCAACAATTTTAAGTCAATATATTCTATGTACCAAATCCATTACAAATGATAATTCTTTTTTTTTTTTTTTTTTTTTTGTATTTTTCGTGAGCGGCACTCAGCCAGTGAGTGCACCGGCCATTCCTGTATAGGATCCGAACCCGCAGTGGGAGTCCCAGCGCCGCACTCTCCCGAGTGCGCCACGGGCTCGGCCCACAAATGATAATTCTTAATAATAATAATCGTTATATTTGCTAATCACAGTTCTATGCCACACACCATCGGTGCAACATCACACGTAATCCTTGCAACAACCATATTGTATTATTATTATCATCATTATTATTACATTTATTTATTCATTAAAATAATACTTACTGAATCTCAGCTATGTTCTAGCTAGATGGAGAAATTAAGGGTCCATGATTTTAAACGGCTTGCCTAAAATCACCCCTGTAATAGGTGTGCAAAGAAAGGATTCCGATTTTAAAGCCCATATTGTAACTGTTAACATGAAACAAAAAGAAATAACATCAGTCTTAGGTAAAAAAGATCAACTTAGGAAATCTAAGTAAAAATAATTTTGTATTTTGTGTAGTTGAGGCTATTTCTAGAGTATGTAAATATTATTTACATTAGAGAACTATGAGTATATGATTGTTTAATGCAGGTGAACTATAAACGTTAGGCATTCTAGAGAAACTTACTAAATATATTTCTCAGACATTAGCTATCATTTGAGTTTGTTTTGACGAGCATTATTAAATAAAATAGTTGTTTGGATGAGTGCAAATCTAACGATAATTTGTTAGTTACCTCTTATTTTACCATTAGAATATCAGGCCCAAAGAGATTGCAGCCTGGAGGATGTCAGATAAACAGAAAAGCAAAGACTAGAATCCTGTTCTATGACCAATAATCTGTTGTCCTCTTTAACAAATCAAAGTTAATGTGATACTTACATTTTGTGCTTTAATGTAACACATTTTTGTATTCAAAATATTTTAACATTTACTTGAACATCTTACTTTTTATGAGACATTTAACACCTCATATAACTTGACACTCTAAATCAAATGGTATGTTTATGTTCCACAATAATAATTAAAGGTAGTTAGCTCATCAAAATCTGGTTCTTCCCTCCCTCTGCTATTATTGTTTTAAATCCAGGGTATTTAATTCCATACCCTTTCTATCTCTGGATCAGACTTCTGAGCTCCTAACCCATTTTTCAAATACAAGCTTAACTTTTCCATGGTGTATTGTTTGTGAGATCTTATCTGATATTATTCATCTCAATCTCCTTAATCCCCTTAAATGTACCCCTAAATATTTTCCCCTCTACTTGGGCATGTTCAAATCCTGTCTTCTGCCCTTTGTAAGTCAAATGAAAAAAGCGTCAATGACTGCTTTTTATGTATCCTATAGCAACTAATATAGCACCTTGCACATAAAAATAATTATATCAAAGTTTACTTCATGTTCAATTTGCTCTATGTTAAGTACCTGTCTGATAAGGTGTATCTTATCTACAAAAAGATATAGATTCCTTGAAGAAAACTGCATTCATGATTGACAATCGGAAAAGATCATCTTTAGCATAATGTAGAATTATTTTGCTTTACGACTTGCTGTCTTTAATTTTTTAATGTTTCAGCTTTGTTTAAATCTGTCTGAGGAATTTTTGTAATGCTCTGAAGGCATAAAAATTATAAAATGATGTGTTTGTTAAATAGCCCTTTTTTTAGGAAGAAATGCTATTTTATCAAGTTACAAGATAGCAGCATATAAGTTCTTGATTAAAATTCACTTAGTGTGTTATCTGACTAAATGTGCTTAAAAGAAAACTTTGACATGTTGATCAGATTAAATTGACTTAATCTCAGCTGAAATTTAAGTTCAGTGTTAGTCATGGATAATTACTGTCAGAAAGGATATGTTCAAGCTATTCATTTACATAATATGAGCTTTCTTTTGGATTGCATATGAATTAATTAAATTTCTTTAATTGTAGCAACTACATGCAACACATAGCTTCCAGATAGTGTAAAATAGTTCGTTAACTTCTAGAAAATGGCCAATATCCTAATACAAATCTTAACTGAAGAACAGGCTTTAAGAGGAAGAATGTAAGAGATAATCTGGGAATATGCTCACCAACCTAGATATACCAGATATGGCCACATGTTATGGTGGAGTATTCCCCCTCAAAATGCGAAATTGCGCCAGCTCAGAAAGCTACTTCAATTTGTGAACAAAATGTGAAATGATCAGACTCTTATTAAACCTTAGCTCATTCTTTGATAATAAGAAAAACAAAACAAACAAACAAAAAATACTCTCTCTTGATAAACCTTGAGTTATTATTTGTTAGTAAGAAAATATAAGATATAAAATTATATGAAACATAATTACATGAGTCAAATGCCTATGTTATAATGACAGACCCATTTTGGACTATACAAACGTTAGATAGATAACTTGCATAAATACTGATATCACAATGGAAATTTGTTTTTACATTGAAATCGGCTCTTATTTTATAGTCATAATTAACATAAAGCTGAACTTTTTAAATACAGTACATTTATTAAAAAAAAAACTCTAGAGAAATTAAATCGATAGAGTTTATTTGAGCAAAGAACAATTCATGAATTGGGCAGCACTCAGAACTAGAAGAGGTTTAGGGAGTTCCACCCACCAGCGTGAGCAGTGAGCTTTTATATTTTATAGGCCTACCACAGACAGAGAAATCACCTGATTGGCTCACCTAGGTACCTGCCTTATTTCGGCAGGGTGTGATGAGGTATTTGGCTTATTTGGGCATGGTCTGATCAGTTGGCTGCCTGTGATTAGCTGAAGCTTAGCCATTTGTGATTGGCCAAAACTGACTATAACAAAAAAAATATGTATTTCTAAAACTGGTTTTGATTTGTTTACATACTGGGCTAGGCTTTAGTTTATTCCTTAGGAGCTCAAAATAGAGACACCCTAAGGCTAATGACCTCCCACTTATTCGTTACCACATTGAACGTTAAAATGCAATAACATAAAAGCATGAAAACTTGTCTTGTATTATATTCACCTAGCTAACCAACTGTGTTCAATTTTCCATTATGTTTTCCTAGTATCTTCAAAATACTTGTAGTGTTTATATGGTTTTGATCATAGCCCTAACTTCTCATCTTTTCCACTTAAGAACATTTTAAAGTTATTTACCTAGATTTTTCTTAGTAATGTATTTGCTCTAATTACAAACTAAAATTTTATTAAGTCAGTATCCCTAAAGTGTGGTCCTGAAAGCAGCATTACCACTATCACCTGGGAACTGGTTAAAAATATACATTTTAAGTTATATCCCAGATCTACGAAATCAGAAATTCTGGGGTAGGGTGGAGGCAGAATGTGTTTTAACAGTATCTCTAGGCCATTCTAATACATGCCAGAGCTCAAAAACTACTGTGTTAAATATATTCTCCAAAAATATATTAAATATTTTTCATCAATATTTAAAATTGATTACATTGGAAAGCTCTGTTCAATAAATTATGTTCTTTTTTAGTTTTTTGTTCTAAATTTTATAGAATGCTTTCTCAACAATTGGAATGTAATATCAGAGAGAAGAAACATTTTGAAACTATTTTCAAGAAAATTTGTTTCAATTTCTCCTGCTACCAGAAAACATCAATTAGTTTTTGCAATTATGTTATTAATAGTGTTAGTCTTGTGTAATTTTAATTTTGCTAATTTAAATTCCACTTGAAAACTCATGCATAAATATAAAATTAATGTTATGAACTTCATTGATTCTTTGAATATATTTCTACTTACATATTTATATCTTTATGAAAATTAGTTTCTGAAGAGATACCATTAATAATAAATAATTAAATGGAGTTTTATGTGACAAGCCCAATAATTTTGGTTATCTTATTTTATTATTATCCCTATTTAACAAATGAGAAAACGGAGTTACAGATGTGTTAGATTCCCACTCAAGTTCCTGAGGCTTGCAACTGGTGCAGCTGTGATTTAAACTGGATCAGAATCTATGTTCTTAATCATTATGATGCCATCATGTAGAGAGAAGGTATAAAATACATACACTAAGTACACCAGAAAATTACTGTAATTTAAGCTTATAACCTCCTAAATCTTCCTTTTTTTGTAATATATTGATGTGATTGATGTTGAATAAACACACAAATATATGAGTATATGCGTGTATATATGCATATATATGGGTATCTGTATATACATGTATGTATGTACATGTAAATGTGCAGATGTATATATGTTTATAAATATATATATACGTGCATTTATATATTTTTTTCAGTTTGCTACTACTTTTAACTTTCCAAAGCTCTCAAAGTAGAAAAGCCCAATTTTCCTAGAGAAAAAAGCACAAGGAACTGAAGTTGCTTAGTTTAGTCTTAGTACAAGACTGTTGAACCCACCTATACTTTTCTGATGCCAGTGGAAATTTTTAGACTAATAGATAAAAAAAGATATATTTATGATTTGTTCATTTAATCATGAAATGCATCGAGATTGTCAATTGGCAAGGGTCAAAATAAGAAAGGGTCAACCATTAGAACCCACCAAGATGTTTTCAAGACAATTATTTTCTACTCCTCTCTCCTCCCATTTTTTCCCTAATAGTCATACATTTCCTTCCTCCAGAATTCTGTTAATGTAAAAGTCGACATTTACTAAACTTTTATTATAGGCCAGAGATATGTTTTCTGTGGATTATTACATGTAGTATTTTGTACAACTCTAGGAGATGGTCCATACTATAATACCCATATTACAGATGAGACAACTTGGCACAGGGAAGGGATTTATCCAAGAACATAAAGCTAGTAAGGGATAGAGGGAGGATTTGAACTGAGGCAGTTTAAATTTAGAGAACTTGTCCTTAAGCGCCACACTGCTCTGAGGAGGGAGAAGAGAGCTAAAGGAGAGAAAGGGAAAGGGGGAAGAATGTTGAGTGTATTTTGAAAAAAGTTTATCTGTGGCCTCTCCTCCACTGCAAAAAAAAACAAAAAACAAAAAAACCCAAAAAAACTGAATCTGAATATATACTATAATTATCTTAGAACTTTTTTTTTTTCATTTAATACTTTAAAATGCACATAACATTTGGATCTATGAACCAAATGATTTTCTATTCTTTATCTTCAGAATATCTGATTCCAGATGGCCCTTTTGGATCTTGTGAGAATAAGTACTGTGGTTTGGGAAGGCACTGTGTTATCAGCAGAGAGACTGGGCAAGCCGAATGTGCCTGCATGGACCTTTGCAAACAGCACTACAAACCTGTGTGTGGATCTGATGGAGAATTCTATGAAAACCACTGTGAAGTGCACAGAGCTGCTTGCCTGAAAAAACAAAAAATTACCATTGTTCACAATGAAGATTGCTTCTTTAAAGGTAAATGCAGGGTGAACCTCAAGTGTCATCCTTCTTTATTTCTTTCCTATTCTCACCTAGTGACTTTAAGTTTAAACTCTAGCACGATTTTATATCAGCAAGTATCTAAAAAGGGAAAGGGAAAAAAGTGAACTTCATTATACCAATAGCACCAGTGTATGGAAATTTACATGGATACAATTCTGATATTCAGTTATTAGAATAAAGCTGGCCAGAATATGATTTAAAATTTAATATAGCTTTCAGCATTGCACCATATGGCTTCCTACTCATGGAGTTATCTTAGGGATACAGGGTGGCCAATTCAGTCTCCAGGCCACCTCCACCCAGTGAAAAGCACCTGGAGTGGAATTGAGAAAACAGTGAATGCCAAGCCTTGCTGTGATAACATCTCATTTCTTCCTGATTAAAAACAATGGTATCAATTTGTACCACTTAATTCAAATTATATGGAACCCATAATTGCCTACTGAAATAACTATGAAAAACTCATGCTAAACTCAATTAGTGAGTCTGAGATGACAATAGTTTAAAATTTTAATGTATTTGTATTTGCTTTCACGTACTTGAAATCTTTGGTTGATGGAAAAGGACTAATGAATTAGTAATTTGATTACATTATTTTAACATGCTGTGTAAATAAATCATTGAACAGTTTTAACATCATTTATCCATAAATGTATACTTTGTTTATGCTGAAGAGAATATTTTCTTATTAATAGTCACGGTCCAGACAATTTCTAGAGTCAAATATACAGAACTTCCCTCATTCTAATAGGTCATGATCAACTTGATTTCTAATCTTTTATTAGTTCCAAGTTCCAGTTTCTCAGAATATTCCTGACATGTGTTTACACTTAAAAACTTATATGATATTTTCATTCTTATTTTAAACTAATGGCTGAAATATAATGTTATTATATTTCATTTTATGATACGAGATTCTCCTTTTTTTACAAAATAATAGCAGATGCTTTGATTTCAAGCTCAGTTTATTTCCCTTTTCTATCAAATCTGTTTTGCAAATAGTTAAAATTGGTTCTATTTGCATTGTGTTTTGATGCTCATAGAAGAATATATTTTCTGACTTGAGATGGGACAATGGAATTTATACTATTGCACTGATGTATAATATCATAAAATAATGTAAATAATATGTAATGTGCAACTATTGAAATATATTAACTTAGAATCATATTCTCAAGTTGAGATTTTGTTCACCTGACACCTAACAATTGATTACATGGAAACATATGATATTAAATATCATGAGTTCTGCTTTATAGGTGGATGCTTAGGCATAATGACACTCAGTGTATAAATGAGCATGAGACAGATGAATAATGAGACAGATTGCCTTTCTTATGAGTTTACTTCATAAAACAATGGTTTGGAAAATTTTGTTCTTCAGACATAAGAATATTTATTAGAACTGCAATTGCTTCAGAACACTTTGTCATCATATATAACATTAAAATTATGTTTAAATTATCCTGGTTATTTACCAAAGATTAACATGTTTTCCAGCTCTCAGAAATTATGGGTCTTCTGTTTGTTTAGTTGTTTTGGTGTTTTGCCGAACATACACCTTACTCACAAAATAACTATTTTAGCAGAAAACAAGGAAATAATATAGGACAAAGCAATTAATTGCCTTTCTTATTAGTGTGCATTTGACCAACTTTTGGATGTAAAAGAAGATTTTGTAAAGTTAAAGCCTGACATTGTTATAATGGCTGAAATTAATTCTGTGATTATGAATTATATTTTCTATGGAATTTCAGCAAGTTACATTGCTTCTTATAATGGCCCAATAGAAGAAGCAGATCAAAATACATTCAATCAGAATCTATATTCTTAATCATTATGTATTAGAGTTTGGAAAAATGTTATCACTGGAGGAAATTGGGTAACAAGTATGTGCGATCTCTGTATTATTTCGTAGAAATGCATGTGAATATACAATTATCTCAAAATAAAAAAACTTTTTTTTTTTATTTAAGTTTAATTTTGTCGATATACATTGTGGCTGATTATTGCTCCCCATCACCAAAACCTCCCTCCCTTCTCCCTCCCCCCCTCTCCCCCAACAATGTCCTTTTTGTTTGCTTGTCGTATCAACTTCAAGTAGTTGTGGTTGTTATATCTTCATCCCCCCCCGGTTTGTGTGTGTGTGTGTGTGTGTGTGTGTGTGTGTGTGTGTGTGTGTGTGTGTGTGTGAATTTATATATTAATTTTTAGCTCCCACCAATCAGTGAGAACATGTGGTATTTCTCTTTCTGTGCCTGACTTGTTTCACTTAATATCATTCTCTCAAGGTCCATCCATGTTGTTGCAAATGGCAGTATTTCATTCGTTTTTATAGCTGAGTAGTATTCCATTGTGTAGATGTACCACATTTTCCGTATCCACTCATCTGATGATGGACATTTGGGCTGGTTCCAACTCTTGGCTATTGTAAAGAGTGCTGTGATGAACATTGGGGAACAGGTATACCTTCGACTTGATGATTTCCATTCCTCTGGGTATATTCCCAACAGTGGGATAGCTGGGTCGTATGGTAGGTCTATCTGCAATTGTTTGAGGAACCTCCATACCTTTTTCCATAGTGGCTGCAGCATTTTGCAGTCCCACCAACAATGTATGAGAGTTCCTTTTTCTCCTCAACCTCGCCAGCATTTATCGTTCATAGTCTTTTGGATTTTAGCCATCCTAACTGAAGTTAGATGGTATCTCAATGTGGTTTTGATTTGCATTTCCCGGATGCTGAGTGATGTTGAGCATTTTTTCATATGTCTGTTGGCCATTTGTATATCTTCCTTAGAGAAATGCCTGCTTAGCTCTTTTGCCCATTTTTTAATTGGGTTGCTTGTTTTCTTCTTGTAAAGTTGTTTGAGTTCCTTATATATTCTGGATATTAATCCTTTGTCAGATGTATATTTTGCAAATATTTTCTCCCACTCTGTTGGTTGTCTTTTAACTCTTTTCATTGTTTCTTTTGCTGTGCAGAAGCTTTTTAGTTTGATATAATCCCATTTGTTTATTTTTCCTTTGGTTGCCCATGCTTTTGGGGTCGTGTTCATGAAGTCTGAGCCCAGTCCTATTTCCTGAAGTGTTTCTCCTATGTTTTCTTTAAGAAGTTTTATTGTTTCAGGGCGTATATTTAAATCCTTAATCCATTTTGAGTTGATTTTAGTATACGGTGAGAGGTATGGATCTAGTTTCATTCTCCTGCATATGGATATCCAGTTATCCCAGCACCATTTGCTGAAGAGGCAGTCCCTTCCCCAGTGAATAGGCTTGGTGCCTTTGTCAAAGATCAGATGGCAGTAAGTGTGTGGGTTGATTTCTGGATTCTCTATTCTATTCCATTGGTCAGTGTGTCTGTTTTTATGCCAGTACCATACTGTTTTGGTTATTATAGCTTTGTAGTATAGCTTAAAGTCAGGTAGTGTTATGCCTCCAGCTTTATTTTTTTTGCTCAGCATTGCTTTGGCTATGCGTGGTCTTTTATTGTTCCATATAAATGTCTGGATAGTTTTTTCCATTTCTGAGAAAAATGTCTTTGGAATTTTGATGGGGATTGCATTAAATTTGTATATCACTTTGGGTAGTATGGACATTTTCACTATGTTGATTCTTCCAATCCAAGAGCATGGGATATCAAAATTAAAAACTTTAATAAAAAAGGTACTGAAAAAATATTTGAAAATACATTTAAATTTTTTAAAGAAAGTAAGATTTGTATTATTTGTTAGTTATTTGCACTCTAAGGTAAGTCCTATTTGATTTGCGTGTTGAATTTATCAGATTTATGTTTGGCCTTTATTTTTAAATTCATTGAATAGATTATTTTGTGTATTCACATGTTTGTGAATTCATTGTCTTAAAGTTAAGATTATAATCCAGGCTAAAAACATCTGTATCTACATATTGAAATATTTTTATATATACCTATATCTATATATCTTCTTTCTATTACATGTATTAAATATTGAAATGCTTCTGTAGTAGTCTTAGCATTTACTGTTACTGACTTTTAAGTGTACACATGAATTTGCCATGAATTTTCTTTCGTGATTTATGATTTATGGAACTATAGACATAACAAACAGTACATCTGAAAACCATAATATTTTTCTAATTTACTTCTATTCACATGTATTTGATTGTGAAATAACTGACTATAATAGGGATGTAGAATACTGTGACACTTGTTTATTGGCATCAAATACTTCATGGTGATTCTCAACATAACATAAAACATTCTACTTTTATATAATGCCTAGTTATTTATTTTTGTGATAAGACAGTTTTGTCTTTAAGTCATTTCCCTCACAAAAGGCTTTCTAACTGCTGCGATTCAGGTCCTCATTTATAGCACGTACAATTCCCTCTCACCCTGACACCGGGTCAGCCTGTCATACAAAACAGAATTTACTTACTCAGGTTTTAAATGTAAGCTGGAGTAAGAAACTCAAGACATAACCTATGCCAAAATGAATAGGGAATTAAACCTTTTTATGAGAAAGTCAATTGAACAGGAACCCTTTTGCCATTTACTGTGCTGAGAATAAAACTGCCATAAAAGCAAATGTTCTATGCACTTAAATGTGCATCACAAACAATAACGACTTGGGAGATATGGTTGTTACAGCTATCTGTGTGCTATTTGAATGAGATCTGATATTGTTTTCTATTTATTTGGCATAATCTGAAAAGACATTCGTATTCCATTTTTTTAATTGGTTCTTTTACCTGATTTTTTTTTTTTTTTTCCTTAGAAGAGACTTGCAGAACTTATGCTAGAAAACTGGGCTGGTAATGTATTTTAAAATATATCAGTAAATGTCATGTGCTAATCCACATGCATTTTTAGGGTGATTTTCTTTTGAAAAGGCACCTTTATAAAGCTTCTATGTTATGTTTAAACAGGCTTTTAAACCATTTTAAGAAAAGTAGCAGGTCTGAATAAATACATAAGCTTTAAAAATGACCTAGATTTTTATTTATTTTTTTGTTCTGTTTTGGTTTTTTTTGGTCAGTATTAGTCCTTTGAAACCATAGACTGATGGTGAAGTTAATAACTCCATTGATGATGAGTGTGGATTAACTCTTTCTGGGCAGAATGCAGACACTCAGAACGTCCAGTTCCTCTGAATTTGTTCAATACTTACAGAATTAAAGCCAATTTGATTGATCCCTTAGATTTGACAGATCTATGTTAAAATTTTCTGAACCCAGTAATGTAAAATCAGTTGTGTTATGTTTCACTTTTAAAATTAGTTTTGATTTTAACATTTAGTCAAAGTTTCTTGTTGCTTTCTCCTCACTAATCAAAGTGTGAAATACAGAATCTTATGTAGTACCCATTATATAGCATATTTTATACATGTGCACTACATGCACTCATACATTCAGCACTTTTTAAAAATAATGCCAAATGTTTCCTGTGCCCCTGAGTTTTGAAAACTCTTTAAAGGATTCAATAAACCTTGTTTTCCTGCCATTTATAGATAGGTGGTAGATAGATGATACATAGATATTACATATAATTTGAAAAATAATCTAAAAGAATTGATTAATACTTAGGCAAATTACTTATTTGAGGGTTTAGATATTAGGACCAATCAACAAATGTGCGAGACGGAGTGAAGGGGAGAGAGCAGAGAAAGAGAGAGAGAGAGAATGCGAATAGTGGTATTAATAGTGTAGCAATAATAATAACAATAATAATAATAATAATAAATTGGGTATTAAGTCAAAACACTTTCACAAATATTATTAATTAATCACAATAACAAGTCAATGTAATATAGAGAAGGCAACAAGCCTAGGGTTTTTAAAATGGTCTGTCAACATTTACACAGTAAGTTAATGCCAAACTCAGACAGGAGTCAAGGATTTCTAGCTTCTAATTTAGAACTTGTAGGTTCCAAATATCTCAAATAAGTCTACAATGTCATAATATCTTACTTGCCTGCTATTTTTTAAATGAATTTTGGTGTTTAATGGTGATCCCCATATGAATGTTTGACATCATTTAGAAACAATCTGCCCTCTGTGGTATTTGTGAAGATTAAATCAGGCATTTAGCACAGCTCTTGGCCAATAGAAGAACACAGTAACAGATAATTATTGGTGGAAGGCTAAAATTTCATTAACTGTGCACATTTGATTGCAATATATTTTTAGACTTGAGCCTGTGATTTCACACACATTTTCTTTTAGATTTGCATTAGTTTATAGCCTTACATCTGGTCAAATTATTATAGAACTGAAGTTGCCAGATTATAATAGGCTAGTTGATAGTAGTAAATTTTCTGACTTTTAGATAAGTGTATTTAATGAAATAACAAAAATGAATTTGGACATATATTTGTTATTGATTGACATTTGAAAAACTTTAACTCAGTGTCAATTTTCTCTCTGATTTATTAAAGATTATTTTTTCGTATCTTATACCATGCATAGAACACCTATTAGATCTACAACATAATGATATTTTACCACCCTACTACTCTTCACTTCCCTCCCCAAAAAGAACTTTAGAGATTATTGAGTGAATTTGTTATTGCATTGAATTTCTGTCAAGTTTTCCTTTGTTTGTGACGTATAGAAATTAAATTTAACTTTCCAATACATGAATAGTCCTATCCTGTTTTTTACATTTTCATACAGTATCATTTTTTCAGTTTCAAGTTGTAGAATAAATATTTTAGCCATTTTACTTTGTGTTTTCTGTGGATGTATTAATATTCCATTAATAGTTATGAGCATGGTGTTTAAAACTGACAATAAAAAGAAAACATTTTATTAGTTCAAATATTTTTTCTTCTACCTTAAGGCTGTTTAAATATTGTATCAGTCATTACCTCTCCCTGACACCTTCACTTATTGTGTTCCTTTTTTCAGCATCCTATTTTCAAATGCTGAATATATTCTGTAACTTACAAAAAACTGAAAAGTAAAGAACGTTTTTTACAACTATTGCTTTTCAATGTAGTTGATTCTTCCTCTTTCATATTTCCTTGCAAAAACAGGGGATGATGAAAAACTTTCCATTGATTATACTCAAGATATGTAATTAGGGATAAAATGTTCTAGAAAATGCCCCTGAAAATTGCTCTCTATTAGTTTGATTTATATTTCACTTTTAAAATTCTTTCTAAAGTGCTTCCACAGATATTTCACAGAGCATATGAAAACTTATTAATGATAAAAATTTAAAACCAAATGGGAAAAGTGAAAAGCTTTGCATGTTATTATCTGGTAGTTATGTGAAAAAAAATTTGGGTGAAATTACATTAAATAAAGGAAATTCGGCACTTTCCAGCACAACAAAAAAAATGGGTAATTAGCAATGTTGCCCTTCTGATAGTGGTTAAGGAAAGCATAAAGAAGGTCTTCAAATCTATTAAAAATTTTAAAATTAATTTAGTGCAGTAATATGCAAAATTTTTAGCTTAAGACACCATATTATCTATCTATTAATTATTTATCATTCCCCAGGTTATAACAGATCTTCAATCTGATGGGTAGTGAATTTTCAAGTGGGTGCTTCACATTTTGTCTTCCCTTATGTGATAATCACTGTAAGGACTTGATTCTACGTTTTTCACTGATCAACATACGAATTTCTAATGGTTTATGTAATATCTTAATGTCTTACCTGAAATCTGGTCATGAGTTGTGATTACAAATGTTTTCAGTATTTTTTCCTCTTGGTCACACCTAAAGAGCACACAAATGACTGCCAGAGTTCTTGAATGGATTTGCTTTTCAGACCAGGGTGAACTAAAGTTTACGATGTGTAAAACAGTATGGAATTATAATTAGATTACAGTTTGAATATGTACCCTGAGTAAGACACTTAGCTCCAAATTTTTTCAGAACTATAAACATGCAAAATAACTTAGAAAGAAAAGACAGTTACAGATTGGCTTAGCATAAAAGCTTATGGTAACAGTGGAGATCCTTGAATGAACATTTTCATTCTGTTTATTTCCAATATAAATAATGACTTTCAAAAATGCATAATAGTTTTTTATAGAGATATAATTACAAAAGTGGTATTATGGTTAATTCAAACAATTTTACTTGTTTCCAAAGGTTCCTTTCAAATGATTCAGAATAAATTAGGTCGCAAATCAGTCTTCTTTATTTACTATCATTTATTTTAATGGTAATTCTATGATTCAGAAGTCCATAAGCAAAAATGTGGAAATAGATCTGCAAATAACACTTAAATGATAGGAATCACAACTTGCGTAGATAGATCAGGAGGAATATCAAAATGTGATAGGCAGCCAAATCATAATTTGCATTTGACTCAGAATAATAAATTAAGAATCTTGGCAGATTCATAGAAAAATAAGTAAAATGGTTATACTTGTAGACCAGCTAAGTGTAAGAGACTTGCCAAGGCTGGAAATAAATTATTTCTAGGTTTAGATAAGATTAGATTTCATCAGTATGAAGAAGCAAAGTGGAAACAGGCAGGTCAACTAGGACCTTATTGTCATTGCCTCAAAGAGAGATAGAGATGATGGTGGTTTCAAACAATACGACAGAAGAATCAGTGGTAAAAAGTTTTCAGACTGTCTGAATGATTTGCTATGGGTTAGATATGGAGTTCATGGTACTTAAAGAAATTAACTAAGCAAATAGATGATTGGGGAGCCATTTAATGAAATGTGAAACACTGGGCCTTGCACATTTTAAATGTACATGGGGAGAATGTATATACATGCACATACACATTTAAGTTAAGTTAAATTTGAATGCCTTTTAGAGAAGCAAAAGAAAATACCATTTGTGCAGTTAGATATGAATCTGGAAATCAAGGGAGAGCTTGAAGCATGGTATATGCACATTTAGGAGTTACAAGTATAGTGAAAAAGAGACAAGGTCAAGGGATTTTGTAGTGAAAATGAAGTACAGAATGAGTACAGATTGAGAAGAATAGAGAGCTGAGGACAGAACTCTGGTGGACTTCAACCTTCAGGGATCATGGATAAGCAAGAATAAGCAAGATCAAGAATAAGCAAGAAAGGAGACAAATACATGGTTACCAGTGATGTAAGAGGAAACCTAAGAGAGTAGATACATGGGATCTAAGTAAGAAAGTTGTATGGAGGACAGAATGATGAACTGAATTAAATGTTGCTGAAATCAAATATGATGAGAACTGGAAAGTGAACATTGATTTGGAAAGATTAAGGCTATGGTTAACTTTGGTAAGAGTTGGTAAAAGAAAAATAGGAGCTAAGGAATTTAGATATCAAGTATAAAAAGCTTATTCTAAGAGTTTTATTGGAAACAAGGAGCAGATATAAATGTAGTTATCAGGGGAGAGACATAGATGGAAATAAAGAAACAGAGAAGTGAAAATTATAGGGTAAGAGAAACAGGAAGAAATTGCAGAGTAGAGCCTTTGAGTAGGATAGAGAGGATTGGACCCAATGTGTATGTGGACAACATGTCTTTAGATGAGAGCATGGATTCTTCA